>NW_022162165.1:0-153995 GCF_008728515.1 Papio anubis | reverse complement strand
GGGGGGTGGAAGAGACGTGGTCTGGAAGCTGCAGGGGAATCAAGAGGGACACAACCACATCACTTCTGGTCTTTCCAGCTCAAAATTCTGACATATGCAGGTAGGGACAGACCCTTCCACTGTGGGTCTAAAATCTGGCCCTAGCTTTTGTGGGCACCACATTCTTGGCAAGACAAAAAAAAGTTTCCTCTTTTGTATTGACTACATTTGCCCCCTGAGGTTCCCTATTGAAAAGCTGCATCTCTGCTCTCTCTCTGTCTTAAGGCAACTTACAAATTCACAGAAAAGCTGAAACTATCCAGGCGTGCAGCCTGCACTATTGAATAAGTGAGTTTCTGGAGAACGCCCTCTGCACGAAGCTCAAAGGGGTTTGGCAAAAGAAATCTGAAGTGAGCTTGAGCTGGCACTCTGATTGCCTGGGGGGGGTATCCAGGTCCCATCACTTATCAGCAGGGGACCTTCGGTAAGTCCTTTAACTTCTTTGTGCCTCAGTTTCCTCATCTGTCAAATGGAGAAGTTAGACGACCTGTGAATACTTTTCACCATGTTGGCCAGGCTGGTCTCAAACTGGGAGGGGGATTTCTGGCAAAACTTTTGCTTTGCTTTCTTGATAGGGAACAAAGAGAGATTGGTGTCCATATTCCCCCTTCTTCCTGCCTTGGATACAGAAGTGATGTCTGGAGCTGTGGCAATCATATTATAATCATGGGGCAAATGTCACAGCTCTAAGGTGTGGAGAAGAAAGGCAGAAGGAGCCTGGGTCCCTGATGGGGGGGTGGTGGGAGTGGGGGGTGCAGCTGAACAAAAGCAGGTGATCTTCCACCTTTGCTCTTGTTATGTAAGAAAAGTAACTCTCAATTTGCATAAGCACATTATTTGGGGTTTGTGGTTAGTGATTGCTGGACACGATTTCTAAGCTTAGAGTGCCTCCTATTTAAAGGAGACTCCTAGGAAAGCACAGCACACGCTAGATCCAGGTCATCCACTTCTCTTAAGTCATCTTCAGAGATCAAAGGCTAAAGGCCCTAGCATGAACCCCATTTTTCCATTCCAAATAGAATGTAAAGGGTGGCACCGATTAGGAACGGCAGGAGAACAAGGTCGAGGTGTGCGTGAGGGCACGGTGTGAGGCCTTGCTCAGCAAAGGGGAGCTGCCACCCTCGGAGCTGAAAAGTGAGCACATACTACCACTTCCCCAAGCCTGGTCCCCAGCCCAAGCTCTGCTGAGGAGGAGCCCTCTGACAAAGTAAAGGAAGGTTGTTCTGGCCAAGAGTCACTGAACCTGGCTATTTAATCTAATCACTCACTCATAAAAATCACAGAGCCAGTTCTGAATTACGGTGGTGGTGGTGAAGAATGCAAGTTTAAGATTGCTATGGCTCTTTTATGCCAATCCACCATATCGATCCAAAAGCTTCTTAAACAGCCTTAAATGAACTGAAAGGTTGAATTTGGTGAGCTCCTCCGCTTCCCTTCTCTCCCAGTCATCCAGCTTCCCGCCCCCAAGGATAGGGGAAAGGCTGGAAAAATGAGCTTTGAAATTGCAGTCTCATAAAAGCAAAACTGAGAAAAGACAAAACAGTGATGGAGAAAGCCAGACGATCATTAAAAAACAAAACAGGAGTCTCTCCCAGGCCACGCCCACACGGGCTCGCCGCGCTCGCTCGTCACCACCAACACCCCACCTCTTGCCCTCCGCATGGGAGGGGCAAGAACGCGATCAGTTCGCAGCTTCCAGGCAGGTGATGAGGTTAGCAAGTCCCGCAGTCCTCCGATAGCTGGCGGCGGGGGTCTGGCAGGTGCCCGGACCCTCCGAGGGCCCCACGCCCGCGCGCCCCGGGGCTCGGGACCGCTACCCGCGGCTCACCTGCGCGCCCGGGCCCTGGGGCCCTGCTCCCGGGAGGTGGCGCGGGCCTGGCTCCCGTCGCAGCCCCGGCCGCCCCCGCCAGGGAAGTCGCGAGCGAGTCCGGCTTGCCCCGCCCGCCTCCCATCCCGCACTCACGCTCCACGTCGTGCAGCTTGGCCCGCTCCTCCTCCAGCTTGCCCTTGAGGCTTTCGGCCTCGCTCTTCAGCGACGCCAGCGTCTCGTTCTCGTGCAGCGCTTCGGTTGCCATCTTCGCGCGGGGACGCGGCGGGGAGGGAAGCGGAGAGCGGGGATGCGCTGAGCCGCGGTGGGCGCCGCTCCAGCTGCCGTCCCTGGCCCGGAGCGCCGCCCCACGGTCCCGCCCTCCGTGATGACGCCAGCAGCTGCGGGCCCGGCTGCTGCGCCTGAGCCCCCAGACCCCGGCACCTGGGCGCGCGCTCTGGCGCAGTGCCCAGTGCGATGTCCGCGTCAGCGCTGCCGCGCACACTGCCCCGGAGAGGCAGGGAGTGTCAGGCCCATTTTACCGGCGGGCAAACTGAGGCTCAGGAATGCTGGGTGATTTGCCCGAGGACGCACACAGAGGGAAGGGCCAAGCCGGATTCCACCTCGGGACTCCCCGCTTCTGGGGAGACCGGTGAGGCTCCCGCGACACGGCCCTCCCATCCCCACGCCTCTCGTGCAGATCTCCGCTCTGTGGGACTTGATTGCGGGCTGCGGGCCCGTGGCTCCTGCAGGCAGAGAGAGGACAGGAGAGGAGACGGCTACGAGGCTTGGCCGCAGGTAGCTATGGTGCTCCCCCGACAAGGAACAGGAAACCCTCTTCGTTTGTTAATCTAAATATACAAAAATAAAACTAGTTGCTGGGTTCTGAGACGGAGTCTCTGAGGCATTAGGAGGCCCACCCTTAGTTTTTCTTTTCTTCACGCAGGAATCAAGTCCCTGGCCTGGGGGCGGCAAAAGGAGATGGGCCGTGGGTCGGTGGGCACGCGGGCTCAGACCTGGGGCTTCTGAGCCCACGCCCAGGCATCTGGGACCCCTCACTTCTGAGGCCACCTCCAGCCCTTTAGAATGAAAGGCTGGCACAGTTCTACCAGGATGCACATTTAGTGACTTCTGTCAGACCAAAGCATCCCCTCGCCCCAAGCGCCTGAAGTGTGAGGGCAGTGTTCTAAGTGCTTTAATTCGCATTTGTTTAATCCTTGCAGGAGTCACCTTGAATGGGCACTCTTATCCCCACTTTACAGAAGAGGAAACTGAGGTACAGAAAGACTGAGTGATTACTCAGGGGGCACGCTCCAAGAAAGAGGGAGAGACAGGATTTGGACCCAGACAGGCTGGCTCCATAGTCCTCTGGACTTTGCTGTGGCTGATCCAACTCAAGCCTTCTCCTTTTTGCCTCTTCTGTGATCTTGCATGCGTTTGTGCAGAGAATGAGAAGGCAGATCAAAGTTACAAATTCTGTGGGAACATCACTAAGCAGAATCTTGGGTGCTGTCCCCCCCTCGCTGTACCTGCTCCCTCCCAGAGGAGCCAGCCTGCACTTACTGCCCCGGGCCCTCTCTATCTGAGAAAAGTTGAAGGTACTTGATATTAATCTGTACATAGTGGTTTTGCAGGTTAGAGTCTGAGATCCTCAGTTTCCTTATCTGGAAAAGCTTCTTCATAGGATCTGCTTCATAGGATTGTTATGAGAATTAAGTAAGATGGTGTGGGCCGGGCGCGGTGGTTCACACCTGTAATCCCAACACTTTGGGAGGCCAAGGTGGGTGGATCACCTGAGGTCAGGAGTTCGAAACCAGCCTGGCCAACTTGGTGAAACCCTCTCTCTACTAAAAATACAAAAAGTAGCCGGGTGTGGTGGTGCATGCCTGTAACCTCAGCTACTCAGGAGGCTGAGGCACGAGAATCACTTGAACCCTGGAGTCAGAGGTTGCAGTGAGCCGAGATCATGCCACTGCACTCCAGCCTGGGCAACAGAGTGAGACTCAAAAAAACAAAAAGATAGTGTGGGTGAAGACTTTAGCACACTTCTCCGTACAGAGCAGATGCTTATTCTCTGCTAGTTCTCTTTTCCGTTCCCATCCATATATTAATAGATTTATTTGTCGTTGTTCCTCAGTATTTAAGTATTTAGCATAGTACTTGCATATGGTAGGTGCTCAGTTAATGCTAGTTTATTAAATTGATGTATAAAACAATATATAAAATATATATATCTGTATAAACTATGTTAAAAATATAAACGTATAACATAAACATGTTTATAAATGGATAAACATATAAATACAATTATTTAAGTATAAGATAAGAATGTAAAAATTTAAAAGCAAAAATATTACACCTGTTTGAGAGTTTGTAGAGCAAAAGGTTAAGAGCACAGGCTCTGTCTAGATCTGACTGCCTGGGGGCAAATCCTGGCTCTGCCGTGTGGCCTGAGGGATTTACCTGTCTGTGTCTCGGGCTCATCTGTAATCGGTAGACAACGCCTCCTCCAGACTCTGGATGGCATTCGGAGAGAGCAGTGCGTGGCACACAATATGCATCTGTTATTATTACTGAGGCTGCCTGTGACACTTGAGCAGTTCACATGAGGTAATTTAAATGAGACACTGGGTCATGGGGGATACTTTTCACAAGGGCCATCTCGGGGGGCTCAGGCAAGGCAGCCTCGTCTCATCACCTCCTTAGGCTGGCTCTGGACCGTTGCAGGATGTGTGTGTGTGGTTCAGGGTCCTCCTGGCTGTGAAGATCTGAGGCACGTGGTACTTCTCACTGGTGTGTGCCGTCTTCTGGGGGTTCTTTCTGTAAAATAAACCTCAAACAGCCTCCAACCTGGAGAATCAACTATCTAGATATAAGGCCATCAAACTTTTAATGGTTGGGCAGTTTGCCAAGTGCTATCTTGTATTTTGGTGTTCACTCCCTTCTTGTATTTTGGTGTTCACTCCCGCTGAGGAAGCCAGATAGCAGAAAAGTGAGGTCAGCTACATTCCACAGTGGTTGAGATAAAGGGTCACTCCTATTCATGAAAAGGGCCCAATGGGGACTGCGTCTACATCATCCCAAACACTTGGATGAAAGGCCAGCTGTCAGTCACTGGATGTCTCCTCAGCTGAATGATGCTGTCTGAATATTTGGGAACCCCCAAGTAGAGAGTAGAGATTGTATTAAAGTAATTGTGGTTTTTGCCATTGCTTTCTATTGAAAGCAATGAGAATTGTTATGAGAATTAAGTAAGAGGGTATGGGCTGGGCACGGTGGTTCACACCTGTAATCCCAATACTTTGGGAGGCCAAGATGGGTGTATCACCTGAGGTCAGGAGTTCAAAACCAGCCTGGCCAATATGGTGAAACCCTCTCTCTACTAGAACTACAAAAATTAGCTAGGCGTGGTGGTGCGTGCCTGTGACCTCAGCTACTCAGGAGGCTGAGGCATGAGAATCGCTTGAACCCTGGAGCCAGAGGTTACAATGAGCCGAGCTCGCACCATTGCTTCAATTGAAAGCAATGGCAAAAACTACAATTACTTTTGCACCAACCTAATAGTGGCGCTAGCCGTCAACTGTTCCCTAGAAGAGTATCTCCAGGCATGGCCCCTGTGCCTGGGAGAACCTATGTGCCACAGAGGACTCAAAATCTGGGATTTTGCAGAGGAAGTTATTTAAAAAGCAGAAGAGTTAGATTAATAAATAATGGGGGTGGGGGGCAAGGCCCCCAGAAAGCAGGTTTGTTTTTAAGAACTAAGTGTCCTCAGTTCTACAATTTGCAGAGCCAAGTTAGAACATAGACTGTAGAAATATACTACAGGTAGAAGCCCGTTACACCTAGACTGAAGACACATCCAAATTGCTATGCTGTATCAAAGTGTTTTTGTGCCACCCTAGGCTGTTTACTTGCTATTTGCTTTAAGGGAGTAATTTTGAATGTAATCACTGTCAGGGGTTACAATGGAATCAGAAGGATAAAAAGCGCCCTTTCTTTTTCAGTTGGATAAAATGTATTCCTCTCTTTGATTGTATTACAGATTTTGTTGTTTTAAATCTGTGAGGATTTCCTGCTGGGCTTTTCAGGAGGAGTGCTTTACCACTTTTCACCAAGTGGGGGCTCTGCTCAGCTGCACTATTGAGCGCAGCTTTGCAAATTCTCTGAGATAGGACTAATTCTTAGGGCTTCAGTGATGCTGTGGGCATTTTTGCTGCAAGATCTGAAGCCTGTGCACAGCCACCTCTGGTACGGACTTGATTTTGTGTACTTTGAAAATTCCAGGATTTGTATTCCATTCCTAGTCTTTGTTGAAGGCTTAGGCCGAAAGAGTACTTCTGAGCTGAATTTTGCTCACTACTGAGGCCCTGTAAGATTCCATCTCCATTAGAGCTGGACCCACACACCACTGGGACCTGTCCTTGGAAAGATGCTCCCAGACTGTTTATTTGCCAGCTTCTCTTTTAGCTTGATTGCCTGCCAAGCAGACTTGTAGAAGTCAGAAGAAAAAAGTATTAGCCCTAAGAAAGAATAGAAGCTAAAACATTCATTGAGCACTTTGCTTGCTGGGTACTATTTAAAATAAGTTATCAGATGAAATCATGTGATCCTCATAAAACTCTTATGATGTAGGTGTTATTAGTATTTCTATTTGCAGACGGGAAAACAGGCTTCAGGAGAAAGGTGAGAACCTCCTTGCAAACCACTAACGAGGAACTTAAATAGGATTTGGACCCAGGCAGTCAGACACTAGCGTCCACATCCTGAACCTCTATGCTATACTGCCTGGCCAAGCCTAGGCATACTGAAAAGTGTGTGTTACAAAACTGATTCTATGGCAACTCATCTGTCACAGGACTCTCGCTTGACTGTTTTAAGACAGATAACTAAATTTTTTTTTAAAGTGGCACTTACGATTTCTGCACATGTTGAACAGTAGCTGAGTTGTTGAGATTTCTTGAAAACTGGTCTCAGAGCTCTTTGTTTGAAACATTTGTCACATGAGCCAAATACATTAGCAAGAAAGGTCTGATCACACATCTTCTACCCAAGACGAACTGAGAAAAAGTGAAAAGAAGGGAGAGGGTGTGAGAAAAGCCAATGGTTTTAGCTTTCTAAAATCTCTTCTTGCTTGTACCATGGTAGCTATTCAGACGTCTACATGTGGGATAGAGTATATGCAATTAATTTATAACCTTTCAACTATTACAACATGCTGGGTCAATACAACTCATTTATTTAATCAGTGAGAAAGCATCAGACAACAGGTTTTCTGAACTTAACGCGTCTAACCGGTTTTTTGGCAGCTGGCAGACACAGTCAGGACTGATCCTGGCAGCACAGTATCAATTCTGTGGGGTTTCACAACGGAAAATGTTGTTGTAATGGATGCTATAATTTAAAACTTTTAAAAACATTCCTCCCGTCAGGGTGAACTTTTACAGTAAAGATAAGGGTCAGCAAATGATGGGGCCTGACCCTAACCAAAGCCAGGGGGCTGAGTAAGGGTGGTGTGGGTTCCCTGCAAGGCAAGCACCCACTCATTAAACATTTGACAGCCAAAGACCCAGGGTCCCTGTCTGTTCACAAGGAAGTCAACAGACAGGCCCAGGCCACTGCAGGGAGGCAGCCTTGAGGCAGCACAAGCATCTAGTGGTTTCAGGGACAGGCTGTGGCTGCCTGGTCCCGGACCACCACTGAGGCTAGTCACCTGACCTCTCTGAAGCTTGGTTTTGCTAATCTGTCAAGTGGAGATCTTAAAATCTACCCTCTGGGGTTATCAGGAGAATGATAAGAGTCAGTGCATAAAGCACTTAGCTCGAGGTTGGTAATACAGAGAGTGCGCCAGTGCCCTGAGTGGCAGCAGTAGCGGGAACAGTGGCTGCCTTGGGAAGGAGGGATAGGGGAAGGGGCAGGGTGAGGCTGGAGATGCGAAGGAAAAAATGAGAGGAGCCTATGGCAACGGTTCAGACAAGACGCGAGGAAGTCATGGACTAAAGGTGAGAAAGTAACTTTTATCTGAGGAATGCAAGCCCTTTTAAATTATCAGGCCCAGAGAGTCATGAAAATGAGACAGCAATAACGTCCTAGTCCCCACTTTCAGCTGTGTATTCATCTTTTTATTTTTATTATTGTTATTGTTATTTTGAGACAGAGTATCTCTCTGTCTCCCAGGCTGGAGTGCAGTGGCACAATCTTGGCTCACTGCAACCTCATTCTCCCGGGTTTAAGGGATTTTCCTGCCTCAGCCTCCCAAGTAGTTGGGATTATAGGCATAAACCACCATGCCAGGCTAATTTTTGTATTTTTAGTAGAGACAGGGTTTCACCATGTTGGCCAGGCTGGTCTCGAACTCATGACCTCAAGTTATCTGCCCACCTTGGCCTCCCAAGGTGCTGGGATTACAGATGTGAGCCACCATCCCTGGCCTCATCTCTTGAAACTGCTTGCTATTCACAGAAGTAGCTAAAAAACAACCTAATAATGCCACACTGGACACTATAACCCACACCCTGTAGTGTAACAATGTATAGCCAATCACTAATTAATGTTATTTCTGTAAACCAATGAGAATTCCTGACAACTTTGTATCAGCCAACTCCCTGTCCCTCTTTTTTACCTTTAAAAAAAAAAAACTGCTTGTAACAAAGGCCAAACAGAGATAATGTTCAAGGTTACTTGGGTCTGGGCCTTCCAGGCATCTGTCCTCACTTTGGCTCAGGTAAACTCCTTAAATCTTGTTTTGTGCTACAGCCTCTTCCTTTTAGGCCCACAGAGCAATGTAGTGGGATGGACTTGGTCCATGCTTAGGAAAGAGAAAGAGAAGGAGCTGGATTTGGCATGTGGGGTTGAGGAGAGGGAGATGTGGGTGCTGTGGCCTAGATTTCTTTGGGAGACCGAGGGGTTATGTTGCCATTGCTGGAGATGAGGACAAAGCGGTTAAGGGGGAAGGGAGGCCAGTGTGGCCCTGTCAATTTGGTAGGTGTTCCAGAGTGAGTCCCTTCAAGATTCAAAGAAATGACTCCCTGAACATAAAGATAATTGGGAGTGGTGGTCTGAACATTTCAACAGAGTCAAATCTGAGAGGGATGCATTTATGGGGGAGGTGACAGTGGGGACATTTCTGATGAGAGACCTCTGCCATGTGGAGCCCACCCTGGGGCTGGAGAGAGAATGGGGAGCTCATGAGTTGGGCTGAGCTCCTACAGCAAAGGGGCAGCCAGCACAGTTCCAGAGACCTCTAGGCAACAAAGGCATACAGGGCATCCCTTAGGGACAACAGCTCGAAAGGAAACCAGCTACCAACTGCCACAGAGTGCCCAGCCCTTGCCTCTCAAAACTATCCTGGGAGGGGGGCAGGACATCTGTGTTACAGCTGAGAAGAAGCAGGGGGATTAAGTCCAAGGTCAGCGGCAGAGCTGAGTCTGTAAGTAGCGTGAATACACACTTTGGAACCCTTCCAAGCTAGCATGGTCAAGCCGCATGGTTTTGTCACAAAAGGTCAGTTAACAAAAAAGGGCCTGCCCTCCAGAGCCTGGCCCATGGTGGGGCTTGGTAACTGTTGCACCTCACTCCCCAGCCCTGTAAAAGGCAGCCAGTGACAAGGTCAGGCTGAGCACTCCCAGTAATAGCATTAGGACGGTGAGCCACGGGCTGTTAAGCAAGGGAGCAGCGTCATCCATGTGGATTATTCCAGAATTTGTGCTTCCAGAAATAGGTTAGAGAGAGAGAGAGAGAGAGAGAGAGAGAGAGAGAGAGAGAAGGGACGGCAGGAAAACAAACTAGGTTAAGAGATTGCTATGTTCTGCAGAAGAAGAAATGAGCTCCAGACAGAGGAGCAGCTATGGAAATGGAAGGCGAGAGGAACCCATGGCACCAAGTAGAGGAGGAATAGAAGGATGGCTGGGAGGCACGGAAGAGAAAGACAAGTAGAAAAGATGGCCGATATTCCATATCTAGATAGCGGCAATGTTTTTCTTCTCAAACTAAATTGCGAATTTTTTCAAATTATAAAAGATACTTATAATGTTCATTATAAGTAACTTGAAACAGAGGGCTGGGTGCGGTGGCTCACACCTGTAATCCCAACACTTTGGGAGGCTGAGGCGGGTGGATCACTTGAGGCCAGGAATTTGAAACCAGCCTGGCCAACATAAGGAAACCCCATTTCTACAAAAAATACAAAAATTAGCCTGGCATTGTGGCATGCACCTGTAATCCCGCTACTCGGGAGGCTGAGGCAGGAGAACCACTTGAAGCCAGGAGGCAGATGTTGCAGTGAACTGAGATCACGCCACTGCACTCCACCCTGGGCAACAGAGTGAGACTCCATGTCAAATAAGTAAATAAATAACTGGAAACAGAAGGACACAAAAAGGGGAAGGTAATTGCCTACATGCCCTATGCCAATAAAAATAACTGACTTGTTGGCATTTTATGTTTTCTTCTAGTATCTTTATAAGCATATATGTGTGTGCTTTTTAAAAAATTCGAATTGTATGCCATATACTACTTATATAATAGCATTTTCATCTTCGCGTCACTGCATATTCCTGGAAAATACTATTTTTTAATGGACACTCCAATTTTTGAGTCATATGGGCCTTAAGTCATATCACATAGCTAGCATTTTAGACCTCACTGGTTAAACATGGTCAAGCTACAAACTAAATTTAAAGCATTTTAAAACTGTAAATGTTATACATATGATTGTAGAAAGTTTGGGGGAAAAAAGGTATAAGGAAGAAGATAATCACCTATAATCCCACGACTCAGAGAAACTTCTTTTTACATTTTGGTGTATGCAAGAATAGATTTGAGACCACAGAGGTCATACTGTTCATGTATACTGATGACATTTCTGTATCTTGATGTTTTTCACTTAGTATTTGTATCATGAGCTAAATTTAATTTTAGTACTTTCTGTTGTACTTATTGTCAATAATCCTTTTTATGATGAGAGAATTTTTCACAGCTAGAGCCAATGTTTCGATGAACATTTTAACAAGAAAGACAAAAATGCCCCATTTAACAAATTTTGACATGAAGTTGCTTTCCAGTAGTTCATAGAACTTCTCAAACCTTCCCCTAATAACCTTATGCCAAGCACAAACTGTCTTTGATATCTGTTTTACCTAAATATATGGCTTAAAAATTACCACAGAAATACATGTTTATTTTAAAAAGAACCAATACCAAAGATGAGAAAGTAAAACTTGAATCCCCCATCACATGCCCTGCATTTTCACTGCCCTTATTTGGTTTGTTGTTTATTCTTCCAGACTTTTCTGGCACAAACACATAGATACAGCTTTGGTAGTCATGCAAATAGGGCTACTTACTTTCTTTGTCTAACATATTCTGTTAACACTTATAGATCTACCTTTTTTGGTAATAGGTTCAGCATTATTCTGTCCTATGGAGTGTCCTAATTTATTAAACCAACTTCCTGTGTTTGGATACATAAGGTATATCCACTTTTTACTTTTAAAATACTGCTTCATTAACTCAATTAAAAATGGACAAAAGGACTTTCATACATTGCTGGTGGAAAGGTAAAGTGGGGTATCCATTTTCCAATGGTGCAGCTGTGGAAAACAGTTTGGTAGTTATTCAAAACATTAAATATACAGCTGTTATCATATGACCCCACAATCCTACTTCTAGATATATACCCAGGATAATTGAAAATGTATGTTCACTGGCCAGGTGTGGTGGCTCACGCCTGTAATCCCAGTACTTTGGAAGGCCCAGGCGGGTAGATCACCTGAGGTCAGGAGTTCAAGACCAGCCAGGGCAACATGGTGAAACCCCATCTCTACTATACAAAAATTAGCCAGGCGTGGTGGCAGGCACCTGTAATCCCAGCTACTTGGGAGGCTGAGACATGAGAATCGCTTGAACTCACGGGATGGAGGTTGCAGTGAGCCGAGATCACACCACTGCACTCCAGCCTGGGCAACGCGAGGAGACTCCGTCTCAAAAAAAAAAAAAAAAAAAAAAAAAAAAGGAAAAAAGAAAAAAAATGCACCTACAAATGTTCATGGCAGCATTATTAGCCCAAAGTGAAAGCAACTCAAGTGTCCACTAACTGACAAACGAATAAACAAAATGTCTATCCCTCCAGTAGACTGCTATTCAGCAACAAAAAAGAATGACATTCTGACACATGCTACAACATGGTCCAACCTTAAAAACGCTATCCTATGAAAGAAGCCAGACACAAAAAGCCACATGTTGTATGATTTCATTTATGTGAAGTGTACATGATCAGCAAATTCGTAGAGACAGGAAGCAGATGAGTAGTTGGGAGGTGGAGGGAAGAGAGAGTAAGGGGGAAGGAGGGAGTTGGGAGTGGCTGCTTAAGGGGTATGGGATTTCTTTTTTGGGGTGATGAAAATACTCTGGAGTTAGTGACAATGGTTGCAAATCCTTGTAAATAAACTAAGAAAACACTGAAATATATGTTTTAAAATGATGGGTTTTAAAACATGAAACAAAACATGTGGACATCATATCTCAATAAAGATTATTTTTAAAATGGACAAAAGGCTTGTGTAGTCACTTCACAAATGAGGATACTTATATGGTCAATAAACATATAAAAAAGTGCTCATTATCATTAGTCATCAAAGAAATACAAAGTAAAACTACGGTGTGATACAACTACTTACCCATCAGGAAACTTAAAAAGCCTGACAACACAAAAGTGTGGGCAAGGATGCAGAGACTGGAACTGCCTTTCTCTGCTGATGGGAGTGTAAGTTGGTATAACCACTGTAGAAAACTGGTTGGTAGGAGCTAATAAAGTGAAACGGATATATTCTATGACCAAGCAATTCTACTCCTGCATACATACGCCACGGAAAATAATGCTTATTTCCTTTAAAAACACACACACACACACACACACACAAATGTCATAGCAGCTTTATTCATAGGCCTAAACTTGAAAGACCCAAATGTTCACCAGTTGTAGACTAAATTGTGAAATGAGCATAGAGTAAAAAAGAACAAATTGATACACACAACAATGTGGATGTATCTCAGACTTAAAACTACAAAATGTTCTGTGTCAAAAACCTTTTTCTAACCCCATAAGCTGTACTCAGAGGCTTATGTTGTCATGTGTCACCTGGATCAAATTTTAAAACCAACTTAGTGATTTTAAGTATGCTTAATCTTTTTCCTGATGCCACTATTAATGTAAAAAACACTTTACTGTTTCAAAATAAATTCATGTGTATTGTAGAAAAATTAGATTTTACAGATTAACAGCAACAAAACCCCTCACCCATGCTCCCACCACAAAGACCTGCTAACACTGTGGCCTGTACTCATCTGGATGCTTTTCCGAGCACTTCAAAAGCTGGAGTATTTTAACTAAATGTCAGCATGCACGTACCTTCCAGAGTCAGCACTGGGAGCCACAGAGCAGACGGTGAGAGGTGAGGACTGGTGCAGCTTGAGGTGTGAAGCACCTCTCCCACCGGTTAATCTCCTTATCTTCTCAGAGTGCTTCTCAGCTTGCTTTCTTCCTCCACTGCACTTCCATGCTCCCTGCTGGGCACGCGCTGCCATCTGCATCCCTCACTCACCCCTGGAACCTTCTGCCCAGCCTCACTGTGGAGGGAGACCTTGGCAGGTTTGACCTCTGTGTCTGCGCCCACTCACTGAGCAGGCCTCACATTCACCTGGGCCGCATGTTCTTAACATTTCTCTATTTTGGTCTCCTTGCCACTGTCAGCTTTGTAGAACTGATCAAGACTGTGGGGTGAGTGCCTGCCTCTCCCCATGTTTCCACACATAAACTCCTCAGCCTCCACAGGTCTCCCTGTCCCCAAACATGACCTACTTTGTCCCATGGTTGACTCCCTGCCACACACACACAGTCCTCCGACAGGACTTGGCTCCGTCAGTTCTCTCCCACCTCATCAGCAGTAGGATGAGGGCAGGGATGCAGAGGATGTGGTACCTGCCCTCTGGGGCTCACAGGCCTACAGAGGAAGTGGGCAGCATTTCTGGCTTCCAGCCCAGGGTAAGTGCTGTAAAACAGGCATAAATCCTGAGTTATGGAAGCCGAAAATCAACCGTGATGGCTCCTCATGGTGTGGGGAAGGTCTAGAAAGGGCATAGAGGTCACAGCTCAGGATCAGAAATCCAGCCAATCCTCTGCCAAGTAGCCCCTCATTCTGACACAGTGTGGAAGCACCCTGGAGACACAGCCTGAGCCAGCACTGTGACATGTTTACTTCCTTTCTACACATTTTAATATACTTTAAATGAGATATTATGGATCTGTAAAGATTCTAGCGTCTTTCAGTGTGACCCTAAAGAAAGGCATAAAACTTGTGCACTTAAGAGACATGTCATCTCCTTGCAATGAAAGAATCTGAGCCAATTCATTTGGTAATTAATTTTATTGATTAAAGTATTACAAAGTTCTACTTTTCATTTTTTCATGTACAATATATTGAAATGAACTAAACTCAATCACTTATAATATGAAAAGATATTATTACATATTAGCAGGGTGATATCGCTTCATAATCCTGTATTATTGCTAGTCTGTATTATAGAATCACAGCTATCACCTGTGACTGTTAGACGCAGAAGGTGCAGTTGGGATTCTTGGGTTGGTAACACAACAGCACTGGATCCACAGGCCAGAGACTAGGAGTGCTTATCAAATGAGGTTTTAGGCTCTGAAAGGAAGGAATGAGAAGGTGTGCCGGGACAAGAAATAGCCAGTTCCCATAAAACTTGGGAAACATAGATTTCTCAAAAGGAGGGTCCGACATAATTTTTTAGTTACTTTTGGAGAAAATTTAAAAATAAATACATTGAAATGCTGATTAGAGAGAGAAAATAATTTAGGTTGCCTTTTTAAACTGATTTTTTTTTAAAGTTATTGTATGAAAGGTATTAAAAAATAAAAAAAATTATGGTGAATATGTTGGTAGGTAAGATGTGAAGTTCTTTCAGAGAAGATAAATGGCACGGCAATTACGCTTTAATAATATATTAGTTTAAAATAGATATACACATAAAAATACTTCATATGATTCATCTCAGATTGAACACTCTCTTAAAAATTAAAAGGGTCAGCTGGGTGAGATGGCTCATGCCTGTAATCCCAGCACTTTGGGAGGCTGAGGGGGGCGGATCACAAGGTCAAAAGATCGAGACCATCCTGGCCAACACGGTGAAACCCGTCTCTACTAAAAATACAAAAATTAGATGGGCGTGGTGGCGTGTACCTGTAGTCCCAGCTACTCAGGAGGCTGAGGCAGGAGAATCACTTGAACCTGGGAGGCGGAGGTTGCAGTAAGCCGAGATCACACCACTGCACTCCAGCCTGGCAATAGAGCTAGACTCCGGAGTCTCAAAAAGAAAAAAAAAATTTAGAAGGGTCTAAAATAAACTCTTTTTTTTTGAGACAGAGTCTGGCTCTGTCGCCCAGGCTAGAGTGCAGTGGTGCGATCTCGGCTCACTGCAATCTCTGCCTCCCGGGTTCACGCTGTTCTCCCAACTCAGCTTCCCGAGTACCTGGGACTACAGGCGCCCGCCATCATGCCTGGCTAACTTTTCTAAAATAAACATTTCTCAATGCAGGGCATTTTCATTAAAACGAATTCATGAAAACCTTCCGTCCCCAGCAGGCATGGGGCAAGAGAGCTCTTGGCAGGCCATGGTGGCCAGATGGGATTATTTCCTGGAAGACTGAGCCCGGGAATCCACTTGCAGCTTTGTAAATGTACTCAGGCTTCACATGAACCTTAGAAAACTTGGAAGCCACTGTGTCCCCAGATCTCACTCCCTCCTGGTAGAGCCCTGCCACAGACAGAACAGATCAAGAGGCACGTGGAAGAAAATATAAGCCCTCCAGGAATTTCAGTCAAAACCAGCTGAGATTCGAGAGTGAGACATGGCTTTTCCAACTACAGCTGGTGTGTGTGAATTCTTACAAAATTGCAGCAGCAGCACTGTCACTGTGGGTGAGAGATGATGTGGTCCATTTGAGAAAAGTCTATTTTCTTCCTTAAATCACATTCCAATTTCCATTGCCAATTAATAAACCACATCCCTCATATTGAACCTTCACTTAGCTTTTGAGGAAAAAGTGCATTGACTTTTTCTCCTGCTATAACCTATTCAGAAAGCCTAGCTTGAAACTGCTGGGGATCTGAATCATTTCCAGAGCATGTGGAGAGGGGGTAAAAGGAAATGTGACTTGAAAGAGATATTTGGTATCCAACATCAGCTGTGATGAATCCTCACGGCTATTTAGGAGAGCCTGGAATCAGAATCAGAGGAAAAATGAGTAAGGAAACTAACATGTTCTGCTTTACTGCTACCTGAAAGTCAAGGCAAAACACAACTATCTCTAGTGGAGAACTCCTTGCACCATCACGTGAAATGACATATATGAGAGCTTTTTAACAACAGCACAATTCCAAAGTCTATCCAGGGCTTCCAGATCAGCTCTCATGAACAATTAACTTGCCTGTTTCACTTCAGAAGTTAATTTCCCATGGGATGAGCTGACCATAAATCTGTTTTATATTCTAATCTATTCTAATCAGCATAATTCTAAGGTCAAACATGAGTAGATTTCAAGTATTACATTTTTATTGAACCCAACTTTCTTCTTCATTCATGGGTTTGCAACCTTTTTGCTCTCAGGACTGCTTTATACTAAAACATTACCAAGGCCCCAAAAGCTTTTGTGTATATGGGTATGACTATCAGTATTTGCCATATTAGTAATTAAAATGATTTATTAATTCATTAAAATAAGCTCAATACATGTTAAACATAAGTTTCCAAAACAAAGAAAATTTAGTGAGAAGTGGTATTTTCTATTTTTGCAAATCCCTTTAATGTCTGACTTAATATATCATATATAATCATATATTATATATGCCATATTTTAATATATATGTCATATTATCATATATATAACATATCATATATATCTGTTTCTGCATTCAATCTGTTGTGATACGTTATTTTGGTTGAAATACATGAAGAAAATCCACAGGTATCTATTTAGAAAATCCACAGATACCTATTTAGAAAATCCACAGGTATGTATTCAGAAAAAGGAAGAGTTTGCAGACCCTCTTCAAAGTGTCTCAAGGACTCCCAGGGATCCTTGAGCCAAACTTGGAGAACTGCTGCCCTAGCGTTCCTTAGGGGAGAAACTTTAGGGATTATATAAGAAAAAATGGTTATACAAATGATTATAAAAGAAAAATCATCTCGGTTTCCATTCAGCCTCTGCCTACTTGCATGGTATTCAAAGATCAGTAAGAAATAAGATATATTGACAGAACACAGCATGGGAATCATGGTTTTGGTGTTTTCATTCCCTTCCCACCTGGACTAAGGTGGATTCTGAAAATTTCACAGGAAAATTTCCTGCTTATCTTTGAGCTAGGTGCCTTCCATTTGTATATGTGGGTAAATGTACTTTAATCCTGGATTTCTGTAATGTTAATTAAATATCAACATCTTATACCATAGTTAGGAGATAAAAATTAAAAGGCACATCCTTAAGAATCTCACCTGTACTTTGCGAACAAAGGATGGAGTCACTCTCTTCTCAAAGTCATCTATAGGCGTGTATGAATTAAGGATCTTTATGATCTGCAAACAGTACATAACATGGTGTTAGACCATGCAAAATAATAACTCTGTTCATAAAATAATGGTTCTGGTTATTGGGAACCATTGGGAAGCACAGGTGGTTCTTTTGGCCTATAATTTGGCTCAGGAACTGTATGTTACCTATTTCCAAGAAAAGAAAACAAAGGGAGAAAAGTGCCATAGGGAGCAAAGGCAAATCAGATAATCAGACATCAGTAAGAGGAGCCCCTTCCAGCCTCCCCACCTCCCACATGCCCACCCCTCCACATACACATTTGTGAGTTTAATGGGCAGGGAATGCATTGCAGAGATTTGTGTGTGTGTGTGTGATTATTATTATTATTATTATTTTTGACATAGGGTCTCCCTTTATTGACCAGGCTGGGGTGCAGTGGCATGATCTTGGCTCACTGCAGCCTCGAATCCCTGGACTCACATGATCCTCCCGCCTCAGCCTCCCAAGTACCTGGGACCAAAGGTGTGTGCCATCACCCCCAGCTTTTTTTTTTTTTTTGGTAGAGCGTCTTGCTATGTTGCCCAGACTGGTCTCAAACTCCTGGGCTCAAGCAATCCTCCCACCTTGGCCTCTCAAAGTGCTGGATTACAGCTGTGAGTCACCTTGCCCAGCCCATTTCTATGTGTTTAAGACCTAGTGTTAGTATTTAATAAATATTTATAGATAAAAGGGTGGGCCATGGGTGATAGGTATGATCCCAAGAGAACACACAGAACCAGGGGGCCCACAGCGGGCTAAGCCAAGAAAGGCAATGCCCACTGCACTGATGTGTCAGGGAAGAGCCAGGGAGACACCAGGCAAGTCCGGTCACCTGTACAGCAGACAGTGAGGTGCAGCGTTCGTAGATCTCCTTAGCATCACTGTCTGTGGTCTTCTTGACCTGAAGCAACCAGGCTGCCTGAGAGAGGGGCTCCAACGTTTCCTTTGCTAAGCTGTTCTGCAAATTCTTATCTTTAAGCCATTCTTCTAAGTAGCTGATATTGCACCTGGAGGGAAAGGCAGAAGAACAGAGAACACTTTAGGGAAGGGTGCTAGAGCCCCGTGTGTGTCCCAAGAGGGTACCAGAGTTCGCTGAGATCCTTAAGACCACAGCTCAGCAGTTTCTCATCTGCAAAATGAGGGAGCTGGACTGATGGTGAGCTCTCCTGATCCAGAGTTCTAAGACTCACGGTGGTCTAGGCTGAGGGGCCAGAACAGCTATAGACTTTGGGGACAATCTGAGCAAAGAACAGTGATTGCAATCACTTACGAAATACAATTTTGAAAATTGATTAAAGTAAAGAAACAGTGATATCTGAAGAGAAGACTTCCGTAAGTATAAAAAACTGTTTTCTTTTTCCTGAATTGGTAGAAATCTTTCAATTAGCGAAGGCTTTCTTTCAGTCGACTGCAGTTTTTATTCTTATTTCTGTCACTAACTGCCACATGGGTTTATGAGTTAAGAGGCATGGGTTTTAGTCCTACCAATCCACTGTGTGAGCCTGGGAAGTTAATCGACCTCTCCGGGCACAATGAGAGTGTTGAGAACCCTCAAACATTGCTAGTGGGAATGTAAAATGGTACAGCTGTTGTGGAAGACAGTTTGGTGGTTTCTCAAAATTGAATACAGAGTTACCATATGACACAGCAATTCTACTCCTAGATATATACTCAAGAGAAGTGAAAGCATGTCCAAACAAAGCCCTGTACACAAATGTTCACAGCAGCATTATTCGTAATAGCCCAAAAGTGAGAACAGCCCAAAATATCCATCAACTGATGAATGAATGAACAAACTGTGGCATTATCCCTACAATGGGATATTATTCAGCAATAAAAAGGAATGAGGTGCTGATATTTGCTACACGGATGAACCTCCCAAACATTACGTAAGTGAAAGAAGCCATCCACAAAAGGTAACATTTTATGATTCAATTTATTTTTAAATGTCCAGAATAGGCAAAATCTGTAGAGAAAGAAAACATATTAATGGTTTCCTAGGCTGGGTGGAGTAGGGAGTTGGGGTGGGGGATGAGAGTGGCTGTTAATAGGTATAAGGTTTCATTCTGGAGGGATGAACATGTTCTAAAATTGCATTACGGTGATAGTTGCACAACTATGTAAATATATCAAAAAGACTGAACTATACACTTTACTTATTTATTTTTGAGATAGCGTCTCACTCTATCACCCAGGCGGGAGTGCAATGGCCCAATCTCAGCTCACTGCAACCTCCATCTCTCAGGTTCAAGCGATTCTCCTGTTTTAGCCTCCTGAGTAGCTGGGATTACAGGCACCTGCCACTACGCCTGGCTAATTTTTGTATTTTTAGTAGAGACAGGGTTTCACCATGTTGGCCAGGCTGGTCTTGAACTCCTTGCCTCAAGCGATCTGCCCACCTCAGCCTCCCAAAGCGCTGGGATTATAGGTGTGAGCAACTGTGCCCAGCCTGAACTACATACTTTAAACAGGTGAACTGTATGGTATATAAATTACATACCAATGAAACTGCTAAAATTGAGTGTTGAATAAAGTGATCTCTAAAGTCAGTTTCAGCTCTGGGCCGGGCATGGTGGCTCACGCCTACAATCTCAGCACTTTGGGAGACTAAGGCAGGCTGATCACTTGAGGTCAGAAGTTCGAGACCAGCCTGGCCAACATGGCAAAACCCTGTCTCCACTAAAAATACAAAAAATTAGCTGGGTGTGGTGGCGGATGCCTGTAATCCCAGCTACTCGGGAGGCTGAGGCAGGAGAATCACTTGAACCTGGGAGGCGGAGGTTGCAGTGAGTTGAGACTGTGCCACTGTACGTCAGCCTGGGCGACAGAGTGAGACTTTCTCAAAATAAATAAAGTCAGTCTCGGCTCTGACCTTAACGATTAGCAATGCCCCATGTGGGTCTTCTTTCTGGCTGTAACATTTGGACAGTGATGCTGAATTAATGTTATTCCATAGGATAGTGGGTGTGAGATAACATGTCTTGCATTGGTTCTCACTATCCCCCATTTTTGCATTGCTACTTTTGTCCCACTAGTTTGAGTTCTTATTACTTTTGTTTAGGTTTTTGTTGTTGTTGTTGTTGTTTGTTTGTTTGAGACAGAGTGTCAGTGTCGCTCTGTTGCTCAGGATGGAGAGTAGTGGTGCAATCTTGGCTCACTGCAAGCTCCGCCTCCTGGGTTCATGCCATTCTCCTGCCTCAGCCTCCCGAGTAGCTGGGACTACAGGCGCCCACCACCATGCCCAGCTAATTTTTTGTATTTTTAGTAGAGACGGGGTTTCACCGTGTTTAAGCCAGGACAGTCTCAATCTCCTGACCTCGTGATCTGCCTGCCTTGGCCTCCCAAAGTGCTGGGATTACAGGCATGAGCCACCGCGCCTGGCCCTTTTAGTTTTTATTACAGGTTTCGTGGGGCTCCCATCTCAGCCCTTCTAATTCACCCTATTCAAATACTGCCGCAGTCTATTCTAAAATCTGAATTTTGAGCACATTAATTCTCCCACTCAAAGATGTGTAGTGGGTTTCCACTTCCTGGTGAGATGGAGTAACCACACTCCATCTTGTCTGTCCCACTGAACGCAGCTACAAAGCCTGGATGGAATGCACTGGGCAGCTATTTGAGGACTTGGAAAAATAAATAGTAGCAGGTGTACTGGGGAAGATGACCAGAATTTGAAGTACTTCCAAGTCAAAAGTGAGATCATCACTTTTCCCCTCTGCTATTCACTGGCCTCTACTCGCCACAGTTTGAAACTCAGAGGTGGGCATCAATGCCAACAAAGACTTCCAGGGGGAGCTCTCTGGTTCTAGCTCAAGGAGCTGAAAAGGGGCCTCCTAATGCTCAATGCCCTACCTTTTCCCTCTCCTTTTTCTCTATACTTTCATGCTCAAGTTCCGATCCCATGTCGACAGCAGTGGTGGCAAAGGAGGCCAGGAGGAACCTAAAACTCAAAGAGAAGGGAAACTTCCTTTCCAATTGGAGGATCTGTGGTTCAAGGTTCTCTCTTTGCCCTCACCATTTGACCCCAGATGGGGACCTGCAGTAAGTACATGGCAGAGCAAGTCAAGGAAAGCTCCAGTTTTCTAGCTGAAGCACCAAAAAGGAGGCAGAAAGTAATAGGAATGCCACAGAAAGGGAGGAGCCTGGGAAAGTTGGGAAAAGCAATTTGTTAAAGTTCTTTATTAACTCCTGGGTTTATCCCTGAGCCCATGCATGAATCTGACCCTAAACAGCATACACAGACTTTGAGAACTGAACTATGAAACATACCATTACCCAAGTTCCAAGGTGGCCACTGTTTTTCACATATATGAAACGGACCCAAAGAGCACTACAAAATCCTTACACATGGAAATGACATGAGAACCACAAAACATAGAGGATGGTCAGAACTTGCAGTCTGGACCCAAATGCACTGTCCACCTGATGAAAATATCAACATTCTCTGTTGCGGGAAGTCAGGGACCCTGAACGGAGGGACTGGCTGAAGCCGTGGCAGAAGAACATAAATTGTGAAGATTTCATGGACATTTATTAGTTCCCCAAATTAACACTTTTATAATTTCTTACACCTGTCTTTACTGCAATCTCTGAACATAAACTGTGAAGATTTCATGGACACTTATCATTTCCCCAATCAATACCCTTGTGATTTCCTATGCCTGTCTTTACTTTAATCTCTTAATCCCGTCATCTTCTTTGTAAGCTGAGGAGGATATATGTCGCCTCAGGACCCTGTGATGATTGCATTAACTGCACAAATTGTTTGTAGAGCATGTGTGTTTGAACAATATGAAATCTGGGCATCTTGAAAAAAGAACAGGATAACAGCAATGTTCAGGGAACAAGAGAGATAAGACTTCTGGCCACCGATGAGCCGGATGGAACAGAGCCATATTTCTCTTCTTTCAAAGGCAAATAGGAGAAATATCGCTGAATTCTTTTTCTCAGCAAGGAACATCCCTGAGAAAGAGAATGCGCCCTGAGGGTAGGTCTACAGAGCCCCCTTAAGGCAGCTGCCTTTTACTGTCGAAGCCGAAGGGATGAAATATTTGATGCTCTGTGGCTCCCCAGGCTTATTAGGATGAGAGGAAATTCCCGCCTAATAAATTTTTAGGTCAGACAGGTTGTCTACTCTCAAAACCCTGTTTCCTGATAAAGATGTTATCCAATGACAATGTGTGCCTGTGAAACTTCATTGCCAATTTTAATTTTAAGCCCCATCCTGTGGTCCCTGTGATCACCGCCCTGCCTCCATTTGCTTTGTGATATTTTTATTACCTTGTGAGTATGTGATCTCTGTGACCCACACCTATTCGTGCACTCCCTCTCCTTTTGAAAATTGCTAATAAAAACTTACTGGTATTACAGCTCGGGGAACATCACGGAACCTGCCAACATGTGACGTCTCCCTTGGACACCCAGCTTTAAATTTCTCTCTCTTGTGCTCTTTCCCTTTACTTCTCAAACCAGCCAAGACGCATAGGAAATAGAAAAGAACCCATGTTAACCATCGGGGGCGGGTTCCCTTGATAATTCTCCATATGATTTAAAGACTTAGAGTCTTGGCCAGGGATGGTGGCTCACATCTGTAATACCAGCACTTTGGGAGGCTGAGGCAGGTAGATCACTTGAGATCAGGAGTTTGAGACCAGGTTGGCCAACATGGTGAAACCCTGTCTCTACTAGAAATACACAAATTAGCCAGGCATGGTGGTGCGTACTTGTAATCCTAGCAACTCGGGAGGCTGAGGCACAAGAACTGCTTGAACCCAGATGGAGGTTTCAGTGAGCCAAGATTGGGCCGCTGCACTCAAGCCTGGGTGACAGAGCAAGACTCAGTCTCAAAAAAACAAAAAACAAAAACAAAAACAAACCCCAATAAAAACTAAAAAATAAGACCTAGAGTCTCATTATACAGTACTTAAAAATATCCAATATACAATTCAAAATTGGCATATGAAGAACCAGAAAGATCTCAACTCACATTAAACAAAACAACTAATAGAAGTCAACACTGAGATGACACAGATATTCAAATTATCTGACCAAGACTTTAAAGAAGTCATCATAAAAATGCTCCAAAAAGTAAAGCCAAACTCTCTTGTAATGAATCAAAAGATATAAAGTCTCAGAAAAGAAACAGAAGATATAAAGAAAAAACAAATGGAAATTTTAGAATTGAAAAATACAATAACAGAAATAAAAGAACTCACTGAATGGGCTTACTAGCAGAATAGAGATGACAGAGGAGAGTCAGTGAACTTGAAAGGATTAACAGAGATTATCCAATCTGAACAGAACAGAAGAAAAGAACTAACAAAAAGGAGCAGAATTTTATGGACTTGTGGGACAATAATGAAAAGTCTTTAACAGTTGGTTCACTGAAGTTCCGGAAAGAGAAGATGAAGAGTATGATGCAGACAAAATATCTGAAAAAATGGTGGCTGAAAATGTACCAAATTTGGTGAATGGCCAGATTCAAGAAGCTCGGGAAATTCCAAACAGGCTAAACCCAAAGAAATCCACACCCAGACGCATCACAAACTGTGGAAAACTAAAGACAAAGAAAAAATATTAAAAGCAATCAGAGAAAAATGATGCATTATTTATGGGGAATAGTTCAAATGACTATGGATTTCTTATCTGAAACCACAGTAGCTAGAAAAAAAGTAAAACATTTTTAAAATGGTGAAAGAAAACAACTGTCAATCCAGAATTCTACATCCTACAAACATATCCTTTAGGAATAAAGGTAAAGTGAAGACATTTTCAACTGAAAGAAAACTAAGAATTTATTGCCAATGAAACTCTAAAAGGTATACTAAAATACTTTCCTCAGGTAGAAGGAAAATTACATCAAAATGAGACTTGGAAAAAAATGAGACTTGGAACATTAGGAATGAAGAAACAACAGAAATGGTAAATACCTGGTTGGGTATAATAGACTATTCTTCTCTTACTGAATTCTTTAAAATATGTTTGATGGTTGAAAACTAAAGTTATAATATTGTATGGTATAGTTTTTGATGTATGTAGATCTAATATATAAGATCACTGCAACATAAAGTAGGGAGGCTAAAGGGACCTACATGATGGTAAGATTTCTACATTCCACTTGATGTGGTAAGATATGGATTCTAAATAGACTGTGAAAAGTTAAGTATATGTACTGGAATCTCTAGAGCAACAACTAAAAAAAAAGATCAAAGGGATAATACTAAAAACAAAAACAAACAAACAAACAAAAAACAGATAATTTAGAAAGGGATAGTAAAAAATTTCAAATAACCCAGAAGAAGCAGATAAAGAAAATGGAGAAGTGAAAACCAGAAGGAACAAGCAGAAATTAATAAAATGGTAGTCCTAAATATAAGCATTATATTACATTAAAATGATCTAAACGTCACAGTTCAGAAGCATAGATTCCAGCCTGAGCAACATAGTGAGACTCTGTTTCTACAAAAATGGCATATGCCTGCAGTACCAGCTACTTGTGGGGCTGAGGAGGGAGGATCACTTGAACCCAGGAGGTCAAGGTTGCAGTAAGCCATGATCATGCCACTGGACTCCAGCCTGAGTGACAAAGTGAGACCCTGACTCCAAAAACAAAACAAAGAAGCAGCAGCGTAGATTGTCAGGTTGGATTTTAAAAAAGTAGATGCGGCCGGGCGTGGTGGCTCACGCCTGTAATCCCAGCACTTTGGGAGGCCGAGGTGGGAGGATCACGAGGTCAGGAGATTGAGACCATCCTGGCGAACATGGTGAAACCCCATCTCTACTAAAAATACAAAAAAATTAGCCGGGCGTGATGGCGGGCGCCTGTAGTCCCAGCTTCTCAGGAGGCTGAGGCAGGAGAACAGCTTGAACCTGGGAGGCAACGGAGCTTGCAGTGAGTGGAGATCATGCCACTGCACTCCAGCCTGAGAGACAGAGTGAGACTCCGTCTCAAAAAAAAAAAAAAAAAAAAAAAGTAGATGCAAATATCTGCTGCCTACAAGAAATTCACTTCAAACATGATATAGGTAGGTTAAAAGTAAAAGGATAGGCAAAGATATATACTAAGGAAACACTAATTAAAAGAAAATTATAGTGGTTATATTAATTTCAGACAAAGCAGACTTTGGGGCAGGCAGAGAAAATTACCAGAGAGGCCGGACGCAGTGGCTCATGCCTGTAATCCCAGTACTTTGGGAGGCCGAGGCAGGCAGATCATGAGGTCAAGAGACTGAGACCGTCTTGGCTAATATGATGAAACCCCGTCTCTACTAAAAATACAAAAATTAGCTGGGCATGGTGGTGTGCATCTGTAGTCCAGCTACTTGGGGAGGCTGAGGCAGGAGAATCACTTGAACCTGGGAAGTGGAGGTTGCAGTGAGCCTAGATTGCGCCACTACACTCTAGCATGGGTGACAGAGTGAGACTGCCTCAAAAAAAAAAAAAAAAAAAAAAAAAAAAGTAAAAAGAAAAAGAAAATTACCAGAGAGGGATAAAGAAGGACACTACATAATGATAGGAGAAATACACTCACCAAGAAGACATAACAATTCTTAAAGTGTATGTACCAAACAGGAGAGCTTTAACATACATGAAGCAAAAACTGACAGATTGAGAAAAGAAACAGAAAAATTCATAATTACAGTTGGAAACTTCAACACTCCTCATAGTAATTAATAGAACTAGTAGAACAGTATCATCAACAAACTGAGTCTAATTGATGTTTACAGAACCTTCCAGCCAACAAGGGTAGACTACATATTCTTTTCAACTGCATGTATAATGTTCACAAAAACATCATATTCTTGGTCATAAAAGCAAATCTTCACAACTGTTAAAAGAGTTTAAATAATAAAAAATATGTTCTTTTTTTTTTTTTTTTTGAGACAGAGTCTCGTTCTGTAGTCCAGGCTGAAGTGCAGTGGTGCGATCTCGGCTCACTGCAACCTCCACCTGCTGGGTTCAAGCAATTCTCCTGCCTCAGCCTCTTGAGTAGCTGGGATTACAGGCACACACCACCACGCCTGGCTAATTTTTTTTTTTTTGTATTTTTAGAAAAGACAGGGTTTCACTATGTTGGCCAGACGTGTCTCGAACTCCTGACCTCGTGATCCGCCTGCCTCAGCCTCCCAAAGTGCTGGGATTATAGGCGTGAGCCACCACGCCCGGCCTTAAAGTATGTTCTTTTTTAAAAAACGTAAAAATATTTAGAGATTGTTATTTTTAAAGTAAAACTGGGAAAGTCCCAGGCAAGGTGGAATGGTAAGTCCATACAGGTTCCATTTCAGTATCAAAATCTATGGTACATTTCAACCTGTATGCACATTGAGATTTTTTTCTAATTGCGGTAAAAATGGTATAACATAAAATTTGCCATCTTATCCACTGTTATAGTACAGTAATATTAACTATATGTACATTGTTATACAGTAGATCTATAGAACTCTTTCAACTCATAAAACCGAAACTCTGTACTCATTGAACAGCTACTTCCTTTTCTCACTTCCCAAATCCCCTAACCACCATTCCCCTTTCTGTTTCTAAGAGTTTTACTGAAAAAGTATGTTCTATGGCCATAATGGAATTAAACCAAAAATCAAAAACAAAGATAACAAGAGAGTCTCCAAGCACTTAGAAGCTAACATACTTCTAAATAATCCATGGGCCAAACAGTAAGCCTCAAGGAAAATTAGAAAATATTTAGGACTGAACAAAAATGGAAAGAAAACATCAAAATTTGTAGGATGGAGCTAAGATAGTGCTAAGAGAAAAATGTATAGCATTAAATGCTTAGAAAAAAATAAAGTTCTCGAAGTCAATAATCAAAGCTTCTCCCTTTAGAAACTAGAAAAAGAGGAGCAAAATAAATCCAAACTAAGCGGAAGCAATGAAATGACAAAGACAATCTCAGAAATTAACTAAATTAAAAACAAAAAAATTCTGGGTGTGGTGGCTCATGCCAGTTATCCCAATTACTCAGGAGGCTGAGGTGGGAGAATCACTTGAGGGCAGGAGTTCAAGACCAGCCTGAGCAATATACAGACACTGCATCTCTAAAAATTAGCCAGGTGTGGTGGCACATGCCTGTAGTCTCAGCTCCTTTGGAGGCTGAGGCTGGAGGATTACGTGAGCCCAGGAGTTTGAGACCAGCCTGAGAAACATAGTGAGACCACCCCCACCTCAAAAAAAGAAAAGAAAAATCAATGAAATAAAAAACTGGTTCTTTGAAAAAAATCAATACAATTAATAAGCCTCTAGCAAATCTGACCAATAGAAAAACAGAAGACACAAATTACCAGTATCAGGAATGAAAGACAAATATCACTACCAATCCTGCAGAAACTAAAAGGATGACAAGGAAATATTATAAACAGTTCTATGCAGGTAAACTCAACAAATCAGATGAAATGGACCAATTCTTTGAAAATCCCAAACTACCAAAACTCACCTAAGATCAAATATATAACCTGAAGAGTCCTACAGCTATTAAAGCAATTGAATTCATAACTCAAACCTGTTGAAGAAAAAAATCTGTAGTGGCAGCTTCTGCTGATGCACTTCTCGGCTGGGTGCGGTGGCTCACGCCTACAATCCCAGCACTTTGGGAGGCCAAGGCAGGCAGATGGCTTGAGCTCAGGAGTTCAAGACCAGCCTGGGCAACATGGCAAAAATCTGTCTTAGGCAAAAATACAAAAAATTAGCCAGGTATGGCACTCGCCTGTGGGTCCAGCTACTTGGGAGGTTGAGGTGGGAGAATCACTTAAGCCTTGGAGGCGGAGTCTGCATCACTGCACTCACCCACAGAGTGAGACTCCATCTCAAAACAAGCAAAGAAACAAACAATAAAAATAAACCATGCATTTCTCACCCTCGCATTCCACTCTCTTTCTAACCAATTTTTCCATCATTCCTGGCATGCTTCATTCAAAGGGGCTGTTCATATTCTGCCTTCAGTTTTCCATCATTTCATCATGTGCTCATTTCTATAATTCTTGGTCTGTTGACTTGTTCTTCAAGACTCAAATCCTTGCCTTTCCTATTCTCCCAGATCTCCTCAGCCTGCATTATTCTAGGTTTTAACAGAACTGTCTCCATGAGACACTGGGCAAAACAGCCACAATGGAAATTGCTGTAAAAATGTTAGTGCAGTGATTATGAGATAATGTTCCATGTGAGGCATTAGTTTTGTAATTTGTGACTAGGAACAAAAAATAATTAGGTACTAGGAAAAAATCTTTGTATCTCCCAGGAATCACTCTGCTTCATGATACCCAATAAAACTAAAGAGCTGATCATGTTTTGCTTTTTGTCCTGGCAGCCAGGAAGCCCAGAGCCAGTTTTCAAGCTACTCTGCCTGCTATTTACATTTTAATTTTCTTTGGTTCTAGGGTTCTTTTCTTTTTTATTTTTGAGACCGAGTCTCGTTCTGTCACCCAGGCTGGAGTGCAGTGGTGCAATCTTGGCTCACTGCAAGCTCCGCCTCCCGGGTTCACGCCATTCTCCTGCCTTAGCCTCCCGAGTAGCTGGGACTACAGGTGCCCACAACCACGCCTGGCTAATGTTTTCGTAGTTTTAGTAGAGATGGGGTTTCACCGTGTTAGCCAGGATGGTCTCGATCTCCTGACCTTGTGATCCGCCCGCCTCAGCCTCCCAAAGTGCTGCGATTACAGGCATTAGCCACTGTGCTTGGCCGGTTCTAGTTTTCTACTTGTGTTCGTATTTTATTATTTTATTGCTTATGTTTTCACTGTAAAGCCACTGCAAATTCTTTGTAGGTCTTGCTGTGGTGGGCAATTAACAAATATCCAAATGACTAAAGGAAAGCCACTAAAATGCACGTGCTCCTCAGAGCAAAACACTATCAAAGCATTACTTCTCTGATGGCCACTTCCACCTGGTGGAAGGGAAAAAGTACTGGGTACCTGGGGGGCAGGTGTTTATCCTCAAAGAAGTTGTTCTAAGACCTAGAGTCATGGATCTCCCTCATGATCCTTTTCATTCGTGTCTCTACTCAGTCTTGGGGGATCCACTGATGGAGTGAGAACTGAGTTTAAGAAAGGCTCTGATGTGGCTTTACTTTAGGGCTGAAACCAGCTACAGAGGGCTACAGGATATCTGTTTGGAGCTTGTGAAATAAACATAACTCTTTCATTTCTTAATGAAGACATAAAGATCTGCAAAGACTAGTCCTTCTGAATACCCCTTCCTATCTGAAAACCATGCCCTGCTGTCATGGGAATTTGTGGGAATGGTCTATGGGGATTGACTCCAACTCCAAAGTTTCACTAATGCTAAAAAGGTGTAAGGGATGCCTCTCACATTTAGTTTTTGACTTAAGATACTTAAATTTTTAAAAAATTTTTGTGGGTACATAGTAGGTATATATATTTATGGGGTACATGAATTTTTTTTTTTTTTTTTGAGATGGAGTTTCGCTTTGTTCCCCAGGCTGGAGTGCAGAGGTGTGATCTCAGCTCACTGCGATGTCTGCCTCCCCAGTTCAAGTGATTCTCTTGCCTCAGCCTCATGGGTAGCTGAGATTACAGGTGTACAACACCAGGTCTAGCTAATTTTTTTGTATTCTTAGTAGAGATGGAGGTTTCACCATGTTGCTCAGGCTGGTCTCGAACTCCTGACCCCAAATGATCCGCCTATCTCAGCCTCCCAAAGTCCTGGGATTACAGGCGTGAGCCACTGTGCCTGGCCCATGAAAAGTTTTGATACAGGCATGCAATGTGAAATAAGCACATCATGGAGAATAAGGTATCTGTTTCCTCAAGCATTTATTCTTTGAGTTACAAACAATCCATGACACTCCAAGTTATTTTATCTTTTTAATTATTTATTTATTTTAGAGCAAGATAGAGCAGAGTCTTGCTCTGTCACACAGGTTGGAGTGCAATGGTGTGATCTCAACTCACTGAAACCTCGGCTCACTGCAACCTCTGCCTCCGGGGTTCAAGTAATTCTCCTGCCTCAGCCTCCTGAGTAGCTGGCATTATAGGCACGTGCCACCACGCCCAGCTAATTTTTGTAATTTTAGTAGAGAGGGGTTTCACCATGTTGGCCAGGCTGGTCTCAAACTCCTGACCTCAGGTGATCCACCCACCTCGGTCTCCCAAAGTGCTGGGATTACAGGCGTGAGCCACTCCGCCCAGCCTCTAAGTTATTTAAAAATATACAATTAAGTTATTATTGACTACGGTCACCCAGTTGTGCTATCAAATAGTAGGTCTTATTCATTATTTCTATCTTTTTTGTAACCATTAACCATTTCCACCTCTCCCCAGCCCCCTACTACTCTTCCCAGCCTCTGGTAACCATCCTTCTACTTTCCATCTTTATGAATTCAATTGTTTTAATTTCTAACTCCCACAAAATAAGTGAGAACATCTGATGTTTGTCTTTCTGTGCCTGGCTTATTTCACGTAGCATAATGATAGATACTTTCTTTGTCACCTTCCCTTACATCATTACCATCATCACTACCCCAGGTTCTCCTAACAGATACAGGTATCAAATTTCTGCACACACCATAAGAAACTTAAATATCTATCCTATATTACATGTTTTCCAATCACTTGATCAGTGTTAATTCAAATAGTAGCTCAGGGACCATGGTCTCTCAATTAAGAGATAGTAGTCACACCTCAAAACTAGATTACCAAGTCTTCGGGATGAACTCCAAATGCCTTAGCCTGGCATTCCAGACCCTCCCAGTGTAGATTCAACCTACCTCTTTACCTTGGTCCTGCTGCTCCCCACACCAGCCTCTGCTTACTCCACAAGCAGCCTGAGCAGGGGTTCTCAGTCACTCCCCACAATGCCTCTGACCATTACTCCTGCTTGGAACGTTCTTCTCCGTTTCCTTTATCACTCAAGGCACAACTCTCTGGCTTCCCCAACTGTTCCATCTGTAATCTCTCTCCTCTTTGATACATTTCCTGCACCACTTGTTTGTGATTTAATCATAGTTGCCTTTAATTATTATTTAGCTATTCAGAAGCTTCTCAAAGGCAGGGATCATATCGACTTTTCCTTGTTTCCTGTGTTCTCCACCTGGCAGTGCTATTCAGAGAAGGTGGTCACTACTGGTTGAGTGCATGACCACCCTAGAGGGCCAGAATTTAAGATACACATTTACTGGTTCTCGGTTAAAGCGGCTAGGCCAGTGCATCAAATTGGCAGGGTGTGGCGCGAGGGGAGTAGGCCCTGGGCGCCAGCATCCCGGGGTTCTTAGGGTGACTCGAATATCCCTACAGCAGTAGGGCCTAAACAGGGGTTTGACGCCACAGCAAGGAGGGTTAGGCGTGTGTGGCCTCGGTCTTTAAGAGTATCTTTTCTGCCGGCCTCTCTGCGTGAGTGGCGGTTTATGAGTTTTACCTGATCTGCATCCCTTTTCTGCAGGAGCACATGTCCTTGCGCAGGAAGAGGCTGTTCAGCGTGACCGCCCCGATCAAGAAGAAGAGCTGCTTCACCGCCTGCCTCACAAGCTCGGGGTCCAGGCCGTTCTGGCACATGGTGGTGTAGAAGTAACTCAGCTGTTGCAGGACGGAGGTCATGGTGTAGGCGTCCGTGTCGTCTACGCTGGAGGAGCGCTTCCGGAAGCCTGTGGGCTTCAGGCCGGAAATGCCCTGCAGGCTCTCGTACTCCAGCATGCCTGGCACTGCGGAGAGATGGGGAGGCTGTGCTGATACGCCAGGAGACACACACGGAACGTTCCCGACGCTCTTCTGTTTGTTTCAGGAGATGGAACATATTTCTTTTCTTTTCTTTTTTTTTTTTTGAGACGGAGTCTCGCTCTGTCGCCCAGGCTGGAGTGCAGTGGCCGGATCTTAGCTCACTGCAAGCTCCGCCTCCCAGGTTCCCGCCATTCTCCTGCCTCAGCCTCCCGAGTAGCTGGGACTACAGGCGCCCGCCACCTTGCCCAGGTAGTTTTTTGTATTTTTTAGTAGAGACCGGGTTTCACCGTGTTAGCCAGGATGATCTTGATCTCCTGACCTCGTGATCTGCCCGTCTCGGCCTCCCAAAGTGCTGGGATTACAGGCTTGAGCCACCGCCCCCGGCCGAGATGGGACATTTTTCTACAAGAGTCAGTGAATGTACTTGTGATAGAGAAAGCAAAAGAATCAAGGGTTTGGGACAGCAGGGTGTGTGTCGGGGGTAGGAATGGACGGCTGTTTCCAGCGGGGCTGCAGCTTGTCTTCTAGGTTTGAAGCAGCACGTTTTTCAGCCTCACAGGAAAGAAAGGCGGTTAGCGTGACAACTCATGGCCTGGGCATTAAAGCCTAAAGTATTTAAATTTCAGGAAATTAAGGAAAGTATACAAGAATTCGAATGGGGCTTTAGGATTTCAAAAATACTTGGCTAAGCCAAGAAGTAGAAGTACCACATATAATAGCAGTAGTAGAAATTTCCCCAAGTTTTTTCCTTCAGGATAAATCATCCTTATAGAAAGAAAGTTACCAACAGTGTACTATTATTTATGGAATCATTTTAAGCAAGCAAAGAATTAAAAGGTAGATACATGATTATATTTCCTTGACTTTTTAAACAATGTTACACATAATCACACATTACACATACCAAGTTTATGTTTTAAAAAGTCTTAATGTTACTATAAATATTTTTTGGTGATCAATTCTCTTCTTACCTATTATTGGTTGGATATTCTTTTCCATTATGATAATAAATTGATGATATATTCGTATAGCCACATCACTGAGAATCTGTCTGTATTCTGAAAGGTCAAAATTGTTCAAGCAATTCTTATTCTGATGTGGACTATTATGCTTCATGAATTCCTAAAAGTAATTTTAAACATAAAGTATTAGAATAATACAAACATGTAGGAAATTAATAATCAGCTACTATAACTCTTTTACCTTAAAACTTAATGTCTGATTTATATCAAATGAGTTCATGATGCTTGGGTAGCATGTACCTTCTATAAGAGAAAAATTGCACTGATTTCCTATATGATCCCAGGCTGTCACACTATCATTGTCCTACCCACTTCCCTACAAACATTGTCCCTGGAACCTACAGACTAAGTGGAAAAGCTCATAGAAAGCCCATGGAAGCGTATAGGAAAATGAAACAAAACTGCAGAGCATCCAAGGAAACACACTGCTACGAAGAGGTAAGTGGATACAATAAATGAGATTCATAACCTGATAATTATAGAGTACAAAGTTGAAATATTTTAAAGTGTGTGTTATGGATTGAATGTGTCCTCCTAAAAATCATACATTGAAGCCCTAACCCCCTAGTGTGGCTGTATTTGGAGATGGGGCCTTTAGGGAGGTAATGAGGTTAAATGAGGTCATGAGGATAGTGGCGTGATCTAATAAGATTGGTGTCCTCATAAGAAGAGACACCAGAGAGAGCTTGCCCTCTCTCTCCCTCTCTCTGACCCATGCACCCAGAAAAGGTCCTGTGAGGACACAGGGATGGAGAAAGTGGCTGTTAGCAAGCCAGGAAGAGAGCCCTCACCAGGAAGTGACCATGCTGGCACCCTGATCTCAGATGTTTGGCCTCCAGAACTCTGAGGAAATAAGTCTCTTGTTTAAGCCACCCAGCCTGCGGTATTTTGTTATAGTAGCCTAAGTGAACTAATGGAATATGTTTAACATGTTCAAAGAGACTAAAGAAAAAGAAAAAATTAAGAATAGGACATTATGGGGCTGGGCATGGTGGCTCACGCCTGTAATCCCAGCACTTTGGGAGGCCGAGGCAGGCGGATCACTTGAGGTCAGGAGTTCAAGACCAGCCTGGCCAACATAGTAAAACCCCATCTCTATTAAAGATACAAAAATTAGCTGGGCATGGTAGTGCATGCCTGTAGCCACAGCTACTCAGGAGGCTAAGGTAGGAGAATTGCTTGAACATGGGAGGCGAAGGTTGCAGTGATCCAAGATCATGCCACTGCACTCCAGCCTAGGTGAGAGAGTGAGACCCCATCTCAAAAAAGAAAGAGAGAAAAGAAAGAATAGGACATTGTGGTAAGAGGCAGAGGTGAAAAGGAACAAGAGAGATTTTAGAAATAAAAATATGGTAACTGAAAAAGCAGTCAGACAGGGAAAAGAACATTCTATACATGGCTGAAGGGGGCAAAGAAAGGATCATAAAACAGTGCTGAATAAGGCATTCTTCCACTAATGTCTGACAGATACCAGTTTGCTGTAAATGGACTAGTCTGTGCCTCCTCCTGTTTTGGTATTCTTTTTAGTCAGAGGTTGGATTTTCTTTACTTCTCCTTTTGTTCTATAGTACTAGTCAGATTACTGTTATATTTTATTTTACCTTCTTTCCATTGGGACAACTGTTTATCTATATGGAAGAGGATATTAGATCATTACCTTACATATCAATTTTGGATAGGTAAAAACATAATTGTCAACTCTAAAGGTGAACTACAAAAGTTTAGAAGAGAGTATCTTCATGATCTCAGGGCGGGGAAGAATTTCTGAACAAGACACAAATCATAAAAGAACAGGTTTGACAGAGTTAAGCATATCGAAATTCAAAAACTGTGTGACAAGGGACTTCATAAGGAAAATTAGAAGTGAAGCTACAGTCTATCCATATGATATAAAGACCTCCTACAAATCAATAACAAAAACACCAACCCTAAGAAAAAGAAAGAAAGGATGTGACTAGGCAATTCAAAAGGAAACCCAAATGACCAATAAACATATAAAATTATGCTTGACTTCGCTAGTGACCAAATAAATGCAATTTAAGTCAACAGGATATAATTTTATACCCTGACACTGGTAAAGGATAAGAATGTCTGTCAATACCAAGTGTTGGTGAAGGTATGAGACACTGGAAACATCATACACTGCCGGTGGGGCTGTGAAATGGTACAGCCATTTTAGAGAGCACTGAAAACCCTGAAAGCCACTTTGTTATTTTAGTTCAATGAAATTTTTCTCTGCAAGTACTTGAAGGTGGAGAACTCTTTTATGACATCAGCCTCCTGGAAGCAGAGTCGGAGTGGCAAAGGAAACATATTTATAGATTATGGAGGAACAGTCAGGGTCCTGTAGAGAGAACAGCTGTGAAGAATCAGGCATTTTAAACCAAGGGCTGTATTTTGGAGTCATAATGCTAAACGTCTTACAACCAGGAGGAAACTTAAAATTCGTCTTATCTACCTATTGATTTAAAAGTAATGGAAACCTAGGAGGCCTAGTACCGTGCCCAAAATCTAAGCTGCTTCCAGAAGTCTCTTGCCTGTGGTGTATACCCAAGAGTCCAACAGATAATGTGCTGTTGGCCTCCTGGGTGAAGAGAATAGAGGCTCTATTGAGCTCTGGCTCAGGCGGTTCTAGACTGGCTGTCAGCACAAAACAAGCAGGTGAGCGCCCCCTACCTCTTCTCCGCTGTACTGCTTCAGGCAATTGAGAAAATGGCAAGTGTTGGAAAGCCAAAAGGACAGCATTTCAAAGTCTTCTAAATGTTCCTTAGAAAAATAAGAAAAGACAGAATTGGACTTAATTATTATTTGTACCTCTGAGCATCTTACCTGTTTGGTTATTTGTAGCTTTTGACCAAAATTAATTTTTCTTTTATTCACTAAAGCCTTTATCTAATTCATACTATAATGATAAGAGCTTATATTTATTTAGGTCACAGTTTGTAACATGTTTCTGTACAGGTTGTGTCGCTCATTATGAAGTTGAAGCGGCCTTGAAGGAATGCATGAGCAGTGTAAGTTTCACTTCTTGCTCTCCTAAGTTCACATTCTCACTGGGAAGATAGATAGGACAGAGTTTAGTAGGTGGTCAAGTACCCACACAATGGTTGTAGACTGTGCTACAAAGCTCAGGGGATGGAGAGAGAGGATGGGGAGGCAGAGCAGCTGAGGAAACCTCAGAGAGGCAGGAGGTCTAGCCCTTGAGGGAAATGGGTGGAGAGACAAGAGCTCAGGACTAGGACTGCTGGGGAGAAGGCCTCCACTTACAGGGCAGGAAGAAGAGGAACAAGCAGCGAAGGCAGAGGTACAGTGATCAGAGGGGGAAGAGGAAAGCAGAGAAAATCCTGGGATTTAAAAGACAAGGGAGGAAGCTTTCAAGGAGATGGTGCTAATGCTTTGGTCAATTTAAAGAGAATAAAAAGTAAAGAAACACCACTGGTTTTAGTAAGAGGAATTACTGGTGATCTATCTGTAGAGTGATGGGTTAGAAGCCAGACTGCAAGGAGTGACAAAGAGAACTGGTGGAGACCAATAGTTTAAGCACTTTGGCAGTCCGGAGTGGAGGGAAAGGAACAGTGGCTAAAGAGGGTATGTGGGCACATCGCTGTAACTGCTGTGTGCTGGAGGTGGGGAGGGGCAGGTCCTGGGCACATGCAAAGGCAGTGGGAGGGGGCCACGGAGAAGTTGAGACTGAAGATGCTGGTGAGAAAGGGGTCTTACAGTCCTCATGCCATGCGTCTCTTGGTTTATGAATATTTGGCTAAACACCCCAGAGCATCAAGAGGAGGCAAATACTCTGTGTCCTGTGCTGGAACACAATACCAGCTTGTCTTAAGAAAAGCCAATTTATGCAAATATGGACAGGAGGAAAACATCAATTTATGGGAGCCCCTTCCAAAAACACTTTGGTGGCTCCTGTGAAGACAGTGACTATAAAGTATCCAGCACCAAACAAATGTGAATTTTCTATTCCTAACTCCAGATAAATAATGAATTCATGATACTTTTTGGAAGCAGAGGAGAATTACTATACTATGACATCTCACAAATCTAGTTTTTATGTTTCTTTCTTCCTAGAGTTTATTTATTTATTTATTTATTTATTTATGAGACAAGGTCTGGCTCTATCACCCAGGCTGGAGTGCAGTGGTGTGATCTTGGCTTACTGTAACCTCTGCCTGCCGGGCTCAAGTGTTCTTCCCACCTCAGCTTCCTGAGTAGCTGGGACTACAGGCACACACCACCACACCTAGCCAATTTTTGTCTTTTTCGTAGAGACAAGGTTTCATCATGTTGCCCAGGCTGGTCTTGAACTCGTGAGCTCAAGTGATCTACCTGCCTCAGCCTCCCAAAGTGCTGGGATTACAGGTGTGAGCCACCACACCTGACCTTCCCTAGAGTATTTAAAAGAATTTAATTCCTCATTACTCTTTAGAACACATATTTTACTAAAAATAAGTTAGGATCTCCCTAATTAAAAATTCACATATATCCTAATATCGAACATCACTTCTCTTTTGGAGGGGCATGAAAAACAGTTATTTTAGTGTTACTTATGTCTTCTTGCCCCCTTCTACAATTACATTGTAATTCCCAGAAACGAGTACTTTTTAACATAACTGTAAACTGGTCATTTCCTAGAAAGAGAGAAAGAGAGAAGATTTTTGTACTAACTCCACTATGGCAAATGGAATTTCCACACTCAGGGTAGCATCAGGTCTGGCTTAGAACTAAGTCAACCACCCTACCCACACCCAAGATTCCAGCATGCGCTAAGCATTACCAGAGAACTCTTTCTACAAAGTAACTATCCCTGTAAGCAAGGATCCAGGTCTGTTTACAAAAATCTTCAACGCTTAGATACAGTTATTTACTCATTGATCATTTATGGAGTTTCCAGGAAAAATAATCAGCATGCTAAGAATGATTTTAGGATTATGTTTCAGTTGGAAAGGAAATTAGCAATAAACTTTGTGTTACTGTTAAGTTAGCCTTCACAAAATCCCACCCTTTGTCATTGTCATTTTTGATCATTATCCACTTGTCACACCATGAAGAGATGATTGCTCATAAGAGTTCAGTTGGTGACTTCTGATACGTACACCATACACACATGGTCTATGTCCTATGGTAGGTTCCCTCTCGCCCAGTGGTAAACTGCTGGCTGCCTGCTTGTTCAGTCATTCCAATAAGGACACTGACTTAGGGAATGGACAACAGCAAGTTGGAAGGAACCTGGGTCCCTGCATGATCATATAGAACAGAGCCACCTTCCAACCTAGATGGCTCATTATGGAACTGCTATCAGCAAAGAACAATCCTCCCCATCTTCTTTAAGAAACTGTATATTGGGCAAAGGGAGGTGGCAGGTGTCTTATAGCTACAATAGCTTAACTTTACTAAGTAACTAACCTAACTAATACACAGTTCATCTTCATTTGTGGACTAGGAATAAAAATACACAATGTGCTTTTAGGAAGAAGAATTATATATAATTGCCAAGGGAAGAGAGAAGTAATTTTTCATTCCTTTTCATTTCTCATGATTTACCCTTGTTACAGAGATAGAACATATACCCTTCACAGCTGATAAGTTCACACCCTAAGGGGATAGCAGTGGTGGGGGCAGTGGCTACCAGGTTGCAGTCTCGCCAGTAAGGCTTTGAGGGCTATGGCAGTTGCTCATCCATTTATCTTTCCCTAACAGTGTGGCTCCCTTCAATAGTGGGGAGGGAGGAATCAGGCATCTCACCACACACGGGAGGCTCAGGAGGGGCAAATACTGGGCATCTGGTCATTCCCATAGATGTGATACCAAGGGCCAATGTCAAAGGCACTTCCTACCTTAACCACCTGCTTGATGCCATTAATGGTGCTGTTCATGAGGGACTTCAGCATGTTGGCATCATTCAGAGAGTCTGCGTAGCGCACACACATGAACAGGATATGAGCCGGCAGCCCGGGGATCATGTTCACCACCACGCCACGGGGCTTCAAGTCTGAAGCAGAGAGAGCCAATGAGGATTACAGCTGACAGGTCAGCTCTTCTCCTAAGGAACCTGTGACTAGGGGCAGGGGCTTGTTTGCTTTTCTGTGCTTGATGCAGTGCCTGAATGTATATGGATTTATTTCCTCTTTGAGGAATTCCATCTGGCTCCTTTCTTGTCACAAAATACACAGGTGCCACTTGTTCCTCTTCTTGTTTACGAAGGACTTTCTCTTTCTTAAAAGGTTGAATAAGAGACAGAATCTTTATTTTTCCCTGGTGTGGAAACTCTGGATTTCAGACCCCCATTGTAAGAAAGGAACTCCAGTTCCATGCACCCCTACTCCAAGCTCTCTGATGAGAATGGAGTACAGTGTCTGCAATCACATGAAGCTGCCTTGAATAGGGAAAGCAGGCACACACCAGTGCAGCACAGGATGTCTAGCTGGCCTTGGGGAGAAGAGAGCGGTGGAGACGCACAGTGGGGATGAAGGGGAGAGATAAATCTTACAAAAAAAGTTAAGATAAGCAAACAAGGACGTCCCCCTGGCTGCATGAAGACAGAAGCACAAAGAAGAGGTTCACACTGTATGACGCCAGTGATGGGGGGAAAGAAAAGGGTGGGGGTGCTCACATGAGCTGAGGGGTTTCACTCGCAGAAGAGGAAGGAAGGCTACATGCTGGCTTTGTGTTTTGAGATCTTGGGGCCAGCTGACAGGGAGGCAGATTTTTCTCCCGATGCCAGAAAACCACGTGGAAGGTCACAGTGAAGACAGTGCAGTAAGATTGTTTCTATGACCACCAGATCCTGAGCATGCACATGGGACATTCCTGTAACTTGAGGCATGGCTGGGAAGCCCCATCACATTGCTGCAGAGAAATTTCTCGGAAGTCAAATGGAGCTCAGAGCCACAATTACTTCCATGATGGCTTCTGTGCTGAGACCCAAAAATGAGGTGATGTTTCTTTTCTACCCTGGTCCTACAATTTGGAAAAGGTCAGGGCAACGGTTCTCAACTGAGGACAGTTTTGGCCCCCACAGGACATTCGGCAATACCTGGAGACATCTTTTATTGTCATCACTAGGGGTTGCTGCTGGCTTCTAGCGAGTAGAAGTCAAGGATGCTGCTCCATCCTTTGTTACTCACCATTCGCAGAGTTAACAGGTCAACAGTGCTGAGGTTGAGAAACTCTGGGCTGGGGTAAGAAGCAGTGGAAGAAGAAAGTAGAAAAAGGACCACCCCTGCCCAGGACTTTGGCACTGACTGATGTGCAGATTCTCAAAGAGAAAGCAAAAATCCAGAGTTCCAGGTTTCAGTACCAAGAATGAGGTTCTGAATGAGCTTGGCCTCGTCTTCTCTCTTGTATTGCAGCATTCCAAGGTACTCCTTAGGTCCTGAGGATGAGTGCACATCATTGGCTGTAGACAGAGGCAAACAATCAGCTGAATACACAAAAGCAGCTTTCACAGGTCTCATAATGTGACTACTCTCCTACCCCATTCTGGCTGGTTTGCACGTAAATGTCTGTGGCTTTCAGATACATTAAAACTGTACTGTATTGTATCCTGAAGAATTTCTCCAAGTAGTGATTCCTCTTTGTGAGTATATGAGTGAGTACAGCTGCTGCTGAAAAGGCCCAGTTATCCTTTGAAGAGCCTTATGAGTGCCTGATATGTATCCAGCACATGGTAACAGGAAAGAAATCCTAGATATTGCCTTGTCTTCAAGATGCTGATGCTACTGTGAAAGAAGACTCGTGAAACATTTGGTGTGCAAAGTACCAATGTGCATGATCCTTACTGAGAGGGCTGTATTAGTTTCCCATGGCTGCTGTAAAAAGTTACTGCAAACACAGAGGCTTAAAACAACACAAATGTTTACTCGTACAGCTCTGGAGGTCAGAAGTCTGAAAGGTGAGCCAGGGTGGTGAATGGTGGTTCATTCATCACAATAGTGGGGATGCAGCGGGGGCTGGAAGCACAGACCTGGGCCCTGCTCTCATGGGGCAGACTGCCATTTGTCATTTATTACTGAAGGAAAAGGATCCTGAGTTTGCTTGTGGACATTTCAAATTTGAGGTGAGAGTTGGGTAAGTAAGAATTAAAGCCGCTCTTCAAAGAGATGAATATAGAAAAAGGAACAAACAAGACACAGCCTTGGCAATAAGGCTGGGAGGAAGAGGAAAAAGTAATAAGGAATGAAAGAGTGAGAAATGTGAGCAGGAGCTGAACACAGGCAAAGTTCAGTGATGGAAACAGAAGGAGGGATGAAGGGCTGAGGGTCCCTTTCACAGAGGCTCACAAGGATGCTTTATGTGTGCAGTGCAGTCCATGTTCAGGATGTCTGCTTCTTAGCTCTCTACTTTTCTAATAGAAATTTGGATACTAACTAATCCTACATATGTAACAAGGAGAGAAGGTGAATTTCAAGCAGTTAATTGAAAACTTGTTCACAATTTCATTTTTTAAAAAAGGGAGCTAACAGAGGAAGAGGTTAATGTATTAATTATAGGATGTCTCTTGCAGGTACATCAACGTATCTGGTATCATCTGAGCGGGAGGGAGCTGTCTTCTTGTCCCAAAGGATCTTTTCGTTAGCCCAGCACTAGGTCCCAAACCTCACCACTTGAGAATCATTCCTTTGGGTTTCATAAGCTTTGGACCAGAGAGAAAATAAACGAGTGCATGTTAGCCTTAGCTCAAAAGAATAAGAAAACAAGTATTGTTTCTTACCTTTTCCAGCTGTCTTGCTTAGTGTCTTGACTTGATCTTGTAGCTTTTTAATCACTCTGTCCTTCATGTCTAATTCTTCTTCAAGATCCTACAGCAATAAAAAGAAACCAGGATTTAGCTTAGAAGCACTTTAATCTATTTTTTTTCTTTTTTGGTAACAGCTTTATTGAGCTACAATACTGTTCACATACTGTACAACTCACCCACTTAAATTGTAAACTCAAAGGTTTTTTAGGGTAGTCAAGAGTTGTGCTACGATCACCATTATTTAATTCCAGAACATTTTGTTACTCCAAAAAGAAAACTAACCTTTAGTGTCACTCTCTAGTTCCTCATACCCTTCCAGCACCTAGCAACCACTCGTCTACTTTCTGTCTCTACGGATTTGCCTATTCTGGGCATCTCATATAAATAAATTCATAGAATAGGTTTTTTGTATGTCTGGCTTCTTTCGCTTAGCATAAGGTTTTCAAAATTCATCCATGCCGTAGCAAGTATCAGCATTTCACATATTCTTATGGCTGAATAATATCCTATTGTATGCATGCACTACATTTATCTTGCTCTTATTACATAGGAATGCCCATCATAGAGAATTTAAAAATATGAATGTGAGAAAATGGGCTTTCTAGATGTCAGAAGCTGGAGCCAGAGAAATGTTCAGAGATTTGGGCCTGGTTTTACCTTTCCTTCCTGATAAGGAGGTGGCCTTGCCCATGCTGAATTTGGTTCCAGAACCAGGAGAGTCCTTGGATACCTAGAAATACTTCCTATAAAGGACATACAGTGTTTAAGTTCTTCCAGATCTGAGCCTTTGACACATATAGAACTCAGGCTTCTCTGACCCAGAAAGACCCACCATGCAGGGTCACTGCAGCTGTGTGCCCTCTAGGGACTCTTGGGGCCAAGGGACATTGTGCTGTTTCTACTCTGTGCGGCCACCTCTCTCCCTGCCACCATTCTGTGTCCCTGGCTAGACATGTTAGGAACTCTGTTGACTTTAGAAGTGGAGGTGTCAGTAGAGCTTCTTCCCTCCAATTCAAGCCCATCTTATAATATATCTAATAAAATGGGTCACCCATCAACCCATAACTCAGGAAAAAACCCACTCTTAACATATTGATTTCATTCCTTTTTTCCCAACATGGTAAATGTACATTTTATAAAATTGGGATCATATTACAAATCCTACATTTTTCTCTAGTTATACTGCAGACATTTTCCCATGTCATTGATAATATACCCAAACCATCATTTTAACAGCCAAGTCATACTATATCATACAACAATTTAACCTTTGCTCTATTGTTAGATATGCATTTGATTCCTTTGGGTTGCTTTTTTTTCCTCTCTGATTATTAACACTATGATGATCACTCTGAACAAAAATCTTGGTCCACATGTTCAAGTATTTACTTAGGATAGAACCTTACAAGTTGTGTTACTGAGTCAAAGGGAATGTACTTTCCAAAGGTTCATGAGCCATACCTTCAAATAAGCCCTCAAGAAAGTTTATACCAATTTATATTCCCAGCAACCATGTATGACAGTGCCCATTTCAAGATGTTCTCTCCAGGAGCATCTCTATTAATTATTATTATTAGTAGTAGTAGTATTTTTAGAGATAGGGTTTTGCTCTGTCACCCAGGCTGGAGTGCAGTAGTGTGATCATAGCTTACTGTAGCCTCAACCTCCTGGGCTCAAGCAGTCCTCTTGCCTCAGCCTCCTGAGTAGCTAGAACTATAGGCATGCACCACCACACTTGGCTAGTTAAAAAAAAAAAAAGTTTTCCTTGTAGAGATGGGGTCTTGCTACATTGCCCTGGCTGGTTGAACTCCTGGCCTCAAGTCATACTTCTGCCATGACATCTTAAAGTGCTGGGATTACAGGTATGAGCCACTGTGCTAGGCCCAGATCTCTGCTAATTTGACAGGCAAAAATAATACCTAGTTTTAATTTTGAATTTCTTTGATAAATAGTGAAATTATTACTAAAAGTTTTTTTTTTTTTTTTTTTTAAATCTCTTAATAAGAATTTCCTTTTCAGTGACAAAAGAGTCTGGAAAAAAAAATTTTTCTTTTTTCTTTTTTTTGAGACGAAGTCTTGCTCTGTCGCCCGGGCTGGAGTGCAGTGGCCGGATCTCAGCTCACCGCAAGCTCCGCCTCCCAGGTTTACGCCATTCTCCTGCCTCAGCCTCCCCTGTAGCTGGGATTACAGGCGCCCGCCACCTCGCCCAGCTAGTTTTTTTGTATTTTTTAGTAGAGACGGGGTTTCACCGTGTTAGCCAGGATGGTCTCGATCTCCTGACCTCGTGATCCGCCCGTCTTGGCCTCCCAAAGTGCTGGGATTACAGGCTTGAGCCACTGCGCCCGGCAAAAAAAATTTTTCTTTGACTCAAAGCATCACATAGTGGCTTGAACAGTGTCACCCTGAAATTCATGTCCAACTCAAACTCCAGAATGTGGTGACTTTATATGGAAATAGGATCCTTGCAGCTGTGGTAAGCTGAGAGTCAATATGAGAGATGGCCACTACAATTTAGGGTGGGCTGTAAATCCAATGCAGATGTCCTTATAACCGACAGAAAAGAACACAGAGACAGACAGGGAGAAGGCCAGGTGCAGTGAGGCAGAGGCTGGAGTCACACTGCCCCAAACCAAGGAAGACCTGGAGCCCTCTAGAAGCTGGGAGAGGCAAGGACGGGTTTTGCTTAGAGACTTCGGAGGAGTGTGCCCTGCTGACACCTTGACTTCAGACTTCTGACCTCCATAATGGAGAGAACACATTTCTGTTGTTTTAAGGCACCTGGTTTGTGGTCATTTGTCACGGCAGCCCTGGCAAACTAATACAGATCAGGTCTCATCTGTGGGTAGAATCCGCCGGCTAATGTATAGAGATGATACTCTTGTTGTATGTCCCTCTGCTTATATGTAACAGTGAGGCTACTCCAGGTTCAGAAAGAGCTATGGAAATGAACACGTCAGGCCTGTCGGCTCCCCAGCTCAGCGCACCTGTGGGGAGCAGAGCCAGACACTCAGAGGAGCTCCAGAAGAGGGCACCAGGACCGGGCTGTGCTCTGGGGCACCAGGAACGAACTCATAAATCACAATGCACTGGGACAGTCAGAGTAAAGGATCAAGTGGGATGACATGCGCAGCACACGCATGACCCACCCATGTAGCTTCTCCCTGACCACTGGCTCCACTGAGATCCCAGGGGCCCACAGAAGGCAAGGCAAGGCAGCCTCACACACATGGACAGCAGGCGGTTGCTTCTCTGGTGTAATATGAGGATTCTAGTCTCCGAGAAAGTTATATCCACCTCAGAAAAGACAGCCATCATGTAGGTGCCACTGATTGGAATTTGTTACTTCCTATTAAATGTTAAACTCCTGGAATGTCTCTTTTTGGATGTAACCATTCTTCAGAGTTAAACCCTGACACCCAAAATGTGTTTTTCCTCTATCAGGCTTTTCCTGTGAGATTGGAAATAGGGGCCCTGTCAGCGGGGAGAAGGGCACGTGGGCATGTCCACACTGACCCACTGGACTCGTCAGCCCTCCTGGGTCACCCTCTTGGAAGCTCTCAGGTCTCGAAGGGGCCCAAGAGGGTCTCAGCTCCTAGGAAAGTGGCCTACCTGTCACTTCAGCACTTCTCAGTCTTCTGGGTTCCATACAGCATCACAATTTCAAAATCATTGCTGGGACTTGACGTACAGTTACCCAATTTCATTTTGGTAAGGGCATTTAAAACTCAGAAAAGACCTTAAACACTTTTAAAAAGTTTCTAAGCCTTCCATCGACATCATGATCGTTTCATAGAAGAACATTTTGACTCTTAAAATTGTGGGAAGGCCACCCCCTGAGAAGAAAGCATGGGCACTTACATGGAGTGAGTTTTGCTGGGTAAAGCACTCACACGTAGGCCTTGCTAGCCTCAGTGTGTTCCAGAGCATGGTGACTCCATCCTGGATGGTGCCGTCCACTGATAGTGCTGGGGAACCACGGCCTGCACCTCACTGTCTCTCCTCCTTCACCCTCCCCAGGCTGGCCTGTAAGTCTCTGAGGCCTGTAAGTCCCCAACGCCTTCCCAAAGCCAACCTCAGAGACCACGTGTCTTTTGGGATAAGAAAACAGACGGTTCTGATAGAAGGACCTTTGGTCTATAGATGTTAATTATATGCTTTAGGCGGCACGTCCCCCCTTTCAGCATCATTTGCACACAGACAGTCTCTATCACCAAGTTAGAAGACTTCTCACCCTGTTTTCCAAAGTGAGCCGAGATGCTTCCTGCCAGAAGTTACTCTTGACTTCACTTTCAGTTTCAAATTGTTTCTTCAAGTGGTCACTGGCCTCCTGCATTTCTTGAATCTTATCAATCAGCTTCTCCTTCTCTTTGGTATGTATTTCATTCTGGGCTTCCATGGCCCTGAGAAAGGGAGGGAGGAACGGCTAGTATCAGTATGACCGTCATGGAGAAGTCACTCACTGTCATAGCAAGTGGTGATATTTCCAAAGATGGGAGAACACCGTGGCCAATTTCTGTGTAAAGCAAATAGTACTTGAATAGGGGCGTCCTTCTGGGGGAAGGAAAAGAGACCAGGACTGGCTGGGACAGAAAATTGTCCATGGACTGCTCTAGTCTCCTTCACCCAATAAGAGGTTCCATTCTCCACCCAACCCCAGCCCCACTCACTGTTCCCATGAGACATCCACGCCCACCATACCCTGTGACAGCTCAGCAGTCATCCCCTTTGTGACCAGCCTGGGGACCAGACACTCACAAAGCCAGGGATCAGATAGAAGAGAGGAGGGGAGACCATGAGAAGAGTTCCAAAATGGTGCCTTGCTCCTTTTCCACTACTTTGGGTCCTCATCCTACTGATAAAGTCACATGACTAAAGATGCTCTTGGGGATGTCAAGTGTCCATTTATTATTTTGGAAAAATAACTGTCTCAACAAGTTGGCAAAAAAACAGAACATTCTCCCCACAAGGCTCTGCCAGGGCATGAGGCCCTTTGTTGGTCAGGATGGAAATTTGGGGGGATTAGCAATGAAGATTTTCCATCGACATGGGTTTTTAATTCTTACCCTAAATAGTCTGCTAATAGAAACCGTTCTCTCTCACAGACTCTTATCCGTTGTTTGAACAGATTATTCAAATGCATGGTATAGCATTTCAAGGGTACAAAAGTGTACATATACAGTGAAAAGTACGGGTCCTCCCCTCCTCTGTGCATCAGTCACCAAGCCTGAAGGCAACTGCCTGGAGGCAACCAATGTATTGTTCCTTAACAATCTCCCAGAGATGCTGCAGCTGCTGCTGCTGCTGAGTGTGCTGTACATACACATATTTTTTCCTTCCCATTGGAATGGCAATATATCACATATATTAATTACCATCTGGCTTTTTGGCATTAGTAACACATCTTGGTATATTCTACAGTTTCAGAAAAGCATTACATGAGCATGAACTTGAGGTACACACATATTTACACTTACTTTCTTTGTGTTCCTTCCTCCTTTTGACTGCGATTTAACTGATTAGACAATTCTTCTAGTTTTCCTATAATAAGAAGAACTGTCAATACTTTGTGGGGGGTGGGGGGGCATATCACTGCATTCTGATTTGGGTTTGGTATTATTTTCAATTTTTAAAAGTCCTAAACCAGGGGTGTCCAATCTTTTGGCTTCTCTGGCCCATATTGGAATAAGAATTGTCTTGGGCCACATATAAAATACACTAACAGTAACAATAGCTGATGAGCTGAAAAAAAAATTGCAAAAAAAATCTCGTTTTCAGAAAGTTTACGAATTTGTGTTGGGCCTCCTTGAAAGCTGTCCTGCGCTGCATGTGGCCCATGGGCTGTGGCTTGAACAAGCTTGTCTTAAACTGTATCCAGGCAGAGATTAACTTTTATTTGGTCTGAACAATGTTTAAACATTTTTAAACCATCATTTAAAAATTATAATATTTCACATAAAAATCTGGATTCCTGGGTTTTCTTTAAAAATAGGAATCTCTAGCAATACTGGGCTCACATTCCCACTGGGCAACAATCACTGGAGCTTGGAGGCAGAAGCCTCTTTATTTTACTGTATTTTTTTCAGAGACAGGATCTCACTGTGTCACCCAGGCTGGAGTGCAGTGGCGCAATCATGGCTCGCTTCAGCCATCACCTCCCGGGCTCAAGTGGTCCTTGCACTTCAGTCTCCCACACAGCTGGGACTACAGGAACATACTGCCATGCCTGACTTATGTTTTAAAATTTTTTGGGCTGGGTTCAGTAGCTCTTGGCTATAATCCCAGCACTTTGGGAGGCCAAGGTAGGTGGATCACCTGAAGCCAGGAGCTCAAGACCAACCCGGCCAACGGCGAAACCCCATCTCTGCTAAAAATACAAAAAAAAAAAAAAAAAAAAATTAGCTGGGTGTGGTGGTGGGTGCCTGTAATCCCATATACTCAGGAAGCTGAGGCAGGAGAATCGCTTGATCCTGGGAGGCGGAGGCTCCAGTGAGCAGAGATCGCACCATTGCACTCTAGCCTGGGCGACAAGAGTGAAACTCAGTCTCAAAAAGAAAAAAAAAAAGTTTGTAGAGATGAGGTTTCATCATATTGCCCAGACTGGCAGACTGGTCTCAAACTCGAACTCCTGGCTTTAAATGATCCACCCGTCTCTGCTTCCCAAAGTGCTGGGATTACAGGTGTGAGCCACTGCACTCAGCCTGCACCTCCTTTAAATGTCCTACATACCTTCCCATATGTTTCAACTAGCCCCCTTCTCACATTTGTTACCTGCCCAGCCCCCTGGAGAACCAGAGTTTAAAACCCCCGAGTACGAGGACATTTCAGTGTCACTTCCTGGGTAAGGGAAACCATCTTCTACAAGCAGGTTCATGACAGTTTCAGTTACCTTTCATTTTCTCAGTTTGTTCATTCAGGCGGATTTCAAGATCTTGCTTCTGCTTCTCCAATTCTGAAATTTGCTGTTTAAAGTCTGGGATCATCTTTAGAGAAGAATTAGAAATATCAGAATATAAAATACTTTGATCTATGAACTTTAAAATATCAGAAGCAAACTAAACTGTCTTGGCATTCAGCCTGCGGAACATATAATTGTGTAAAAGAGCTAGCCACGACATTAGACTGGATTAACATTCTTTTTTTTTTTAACCTCAAAATCTATATAGTCTTGGGAAACACCAGTGTGCTCAGAGGAAGCAGTTGTCATACAGCTACGATAGCAAGAGAAGGATGTGTACATGTATAGAAATCCTATGTTGAGTTGAGGGAGGAATTGGGTGAAGAAATGGCAGCCAGCCTCTTTGGTCCAAGCCCAGAGCCATCATCTCCTCATCTAGGAACAGGGAAAGCCATCTCAAAGGGTCCCACTGCAACTTTTGAATTCCAGGACACGCACTGCTCTGTTAGTAGAGGTCTGAAATCACCCAGTAAGTTTCTCAATCCTTTGTCCCTATCTGTATATTTCCTTACACGTCTATTGCCTCTACCCGCAGTTAGGTTAAACAGGGTTGTTTTTTTTTTTTCCTTCCCCAAGTTTATAAACATGCTCATTTTAAAACTGAGTGGCTGAGATCCAGGCCTCCGAAGTCTAAATGAAGAATACAGACAGCCACTGATTTACGATGGCTCAACTTACTATTTTTTGAGTTTGTGATGGTGTGAAAGTGATACGCATTTAGTAGAAACCATACTTCAAGCAGCCATTCAACCATTCTGTGTTTCACTTTCACAGTATAGTATTTGATAAATTACATGAGATATTCAACACTTTATTATAAAAATAGGCTTTGTGTTAGATGATTTTGCCCAAGCGCAAGCGAATGTAAGCATTCCGAGCACGTTTAAAGCAGGCTGGGCTAAGCTACGATGCCTGGTAGGTTAGGTGTATTATATGCATTCTCAACTTACAATACAATACTTCCAACAAACGATGGGTTTATTGGGACATAGCCCCATGGTAAGCTGAGGAGCATCTGTACTTGTTTGACTGTGCAATTGTGTCTCATTGCAAATTCCTCATTGAAATTTCATCCAAGGAAAAAACAAAGGTGTAAAGGTCCCCCACTACTGTTCCCTGTGTCCACCCCTGGTCCTCAACTGCTGCTACAGCCCCGAGATTTCCTAACACTCCCAGTTTAGGGAGAGGAGAGGGTAGTAAGGAAGTAGGGGAGCAGCAGCCAGTGAGGCAGGACAAGAATGCTGGGAGAGCTGGGCATCCTGGAAGCCAAGAGAACAAGGCGGAGAGGGCAAGATTAGCATCGCCGGGGGCTGCTGAGACACAGTAAGATGAGGGTGCAAAGGAACTCTTAGTGCTCAGCTCTGTGCAGGCAGAGTCAGCCAGTGGTGGGGGCACACGACAGAATGGGGTGGTGGGCAGTGAATGGGAGGTGTGTGAAGGGAGTATGCCTAGAGGGTCTTCGTAAGTCTGACTAACTCACCAAAGAAATGGGTGATGGCCACAGGAGTGTGGGGTTAAGACAGAGATGGCTTTTTGAGTGAGGAGATTCCTAAAGCATTTCTTCAGGCCAGTAGGCATGAGTTGGAAGAAAGAATGAGACAAATGCAGTGGTTAGGAATGCATGTCATGGAAGAGGAAGCCCTTGCAAAGGTGAGATTTGAAGGCCAGGCAAGGTGGTTTATGCCACTTTGGGAGGCCGAGGTGGGCGGATCACGAGGTCAGGAGTTCAAGACTAGCCTTGCCCACATAGTGAAACCCTGTCTCTACTAAAAATGCAAAATTAGCTGGGCGTGGTAGTGGGTGCCTGTAATCCCAGCTACTTGGGAGGCTGAGGTAGGAGAATTGCTTGAACCCGGGAGGTGGAGGTTGCAGTGAGCTGCAATTGCACCACTGCACTCCAGCCTGGGTGACAGAGTGAGACTCTGTCTCAAAAAAAAAAAAAAAAAAATGAGATTTGAAGCATGAGCAGGACTGGCCTTCTGACACACTCCTGTTTCAAGAGCTACCCTTCAATTTTGTGGTCACTTTCCAAGGGGTTAAGGCTGGATTTAAATACAGACTTTAAAACATACACACTTACGCACACACACACAATCACAGCACCTGCACCCATCCTGTGGTGAACACACACACTCTTGTATCAGAGTGCTCTCTGGTCTGCAGTCATTTTATAGTTTAATCACCAGACTGAGTTATTTCACTTCTGGAAAAAGTAATTTATATCCACTCTTTTACTGCCAAGAAACTGAATTTGACTCCATTGACAAAGAACATCTCTAGTATGATGGCCACGACTGGGGCCCCTGGCTGAGACCATACCATATTCTCTGATGTTAGCCTGGTCACTTCAAGACGGATGCTTTCATTGATGTCATTTTCTTCTCTGAATAACTTCTGCAGGTGGTTGATTTCTTGACTTAGATGCACCACTTTGAAATTCAAAGCTTCAATCTCCTTTTCGTAGCACTCCTTCTGAGACTGGAAATGGCTCTCCAAAACACTATTAAAGGAAGGGTCAGGAAATAAACTGCATGGCCTTTATTCTGCTGTACGGACGGCTGGGAGGCAGTTATGAAGACCCACGAGAGCCGTGCACAAAGTACATCAAGTTTACTTATGCACTCACAGTTACAGGCTACAGAATCAGGAATGCCTAATTATAAAATCTTCTAGCTAGTTAGGAAGCATTATGTGGGGGTTAACATGTAGTTAACAATGAAGAAAATTTTAGAGGTTATTGTATTTTTACACTCTTAATAGTTAAAAAATTTTGGCCGGACGCACTGGCTCACGCCTGTAATCCCAACACTTTGGGAGGCAGTGGGTGGATCACTGGCTGAGGTCAGGAGTTTGAGACCAACCTAGACAACATGATGAAACCCCGTCTCTAAAAATACAAAAATTAGGCGGTATGATGGTGGCTCAAGCCTGTAATGCCAGCACTTTGGGAGGAGGCGAGGCAGGCGGATCTTGAGGTCAGAGAATCGAGACCATCAGCTAACACAACCCGTCTCTGCAAAATACAAAAATTGGCAGGCGTGGTGGGGAAGCCTGTAGTCCCAGCTACCGGGAGGCTGAGGCAGGAGAATGGCGGGGCAGGGAGGCCCGGAGCTTGCAGTGGCCGGAGATCGACCACTGCACTCCAGCCTGGGCTGACAAGCGGAACTCTGCCTCAAAAATACAAAAATTAGCCGGGTGTGGTAGCGCATGCCTGTAGTTCCAGCTACTCAGGAGGCTGAGGCACGAAAATCGCTTGAAACCCGGAGGTGGAGGTTGCGGTGAGCCGAGATCTTGCCACTGCACTCCAGCCTGGGCAACAGAGTGAGACTCCACCTCAAAAACAAAACAAAACATGTTCTGTATGATACTACAGTTGTGGATACGAATCATTATACATTTGTCAAAACCTACAGAATGTACACCAAGAGTGAACTCTAATGTAAACCATAGACTTTGGGTGACAGTGGCGTGTCAGTGTTGGTTCATCAGTCATAGTAAACACACCACTGCGGTTTGGGAAGCTGATCGTGGAGGAGGTTGTGTGCGTGTGGTGATGGGTATATGGGAACTCTCTGTATTTCTGCTCAACTGATGTGAACCTAAAACTGCTGTAAAAAATAAAATTTATTAATTTAAATACATGCAACACATGACTTAAATTTAAACGTATCTACATCTCTTTGGCAACACTAACTAACTTATTTGATAATCAGTTTTCACTGTATGGGTTATGGGGTTTTTTACTAGGCATTTTATCCCATGAAAAGATTGCTCTTCATGAATAAGCTAATTACTTACTTCTCAGAGAAATATTTCTAGCGGTTATTTGGTCATTCTACTATAAGGAATTTGTGTATCAATCTATGTAAGGTACACTTTGGACTTTCCAATCGTCTATTTATTATCTCTGAAAAATAAAGAAGAACCCTGAGGAGAATTTCTAACCGTGTTGCTTTCTTCAGTCCTTCATAAGCAAACCAAAGTTCTCCATCCTCATTTAAATGTTCTAAATCTTCCATAGAGAGCCTGCAAAATAAGGAAGATAAAATCTATCATCTCTCTCACGTTTTACATGTCTTAAAATGTTTGATAATGCAAAAATGATTACCTGCTTCTTACATCTTCAATGTCATAGCTTTCGAGAAGTTGTTTGGTGATCTCTGACATCTTTTCTGAAAGGAAAAGGCAGAGTTGTATACATTACATTTGTGGATGATTTATCTTTTCCCATTCCCTTTCCAGGGCCCAGTTTTCTAGCTTCACAGTCTCCAGCTAAATAACTCACCAGCTATCCAATCAACCAACTAACGAATCTTCTAGGTATTCAACCAACTAGCTATTCAGCCTACCAACTAAGCAATCTACCATATGTCCAACCAAATTCATACCAAAGGATACGTTTCCTTAGCAGTGACACAGCTATGATAAATTCAGTCTACACCCATGGACTAAGAGACTCATATTTTTATTACCTCTCATTTCCCGTTTTTGTGACTGCACATGTTTCTCCACATCTATCTTCTGTGCCTGAAGTAGCTGTATCTCTTTTTCGAACTCAGAGATTGTCTGAATCACAGCAACGACGGAATCAGGTAAAGAAAAAAACAGCAATTATGCTTTATATGAGACAAAGGGAACACAATTACGGCGTCGCCTGTCTACACAAGACATCCTCACTGCAGTTTCTTTCTTAGCTAAGATCTTGTTAAACCATCACTGCCCACACAGCTTGGCCTTGAGGCATGCTTAACTACTCAACATGCCAGACCTACTGGGTTGTATCAGTAGAATTAACTTCCCTGGGCCGGGCGCAGTGGCTCACACCTGTAATCCCAGCACTTTGGGAGGCTGAGATGGGTGGATCACCTGAGGTCAGGAGTTTGAGACCAGCCCGACCAACAAGGTAAAACCCTGTCTCTACTAAAAATACAAAAATTAGCCGGGCGTGGTGGCAGATGCCTGTAATCCCAGCTACTTGGGAGGCTGAGGCACGAGAATTGCTTGAACCTGGGAGGTGGGGTTGCAGTGAGCCAAGATGCTGCCATTGCACTCCAGCCTGGGTGACAAGAGCAAAACTCTGTCTCAAAAAAACCCCAAAAAACAAAAATCAAAAACCCAGAGTAATTTTTTTTTTTTGAGACGGAGTCTTGCTCTGTCACCCAGGCTGGAGTCCAATGGTGTGATCTCAGCTCACTGTAACCTCTACCTTCCAGGTTCAAGCAATTCTCCTGCTTCAGCCTCCCGAGTATCTGGGACTACAGGCACGTGCCACCTTGCCTGGCTAATTTTTTTTTTTTTTTTTGTATTTCTAGTAGAGACGGGGTTTCACCGTGTTGGCCAGGATGGTCTCCATCTCCTTACCTCGTGATCTGCCCGCCTTGGCCTCCCAAAGTGCTGGGATTACAGGCGTGAGCCACCACGCCCAGCCCAGAGTAATCTTAAGAGATCACACTGGAGAGTTACCCAGTCTTAGCTACCAAAGAGAAAGTGAGTGACACCTACTGGTACCTCTCTGCAAGCGCAGTCTCACAATTTCCTACATTTAAGATACAGACCTCAGACTTCAGCCAGATGACAGGACTCCCACAGACTGACATCAGGCTCATGTGGCTGCTAAGAGTGAAGCAGTCACAGGAATGAAAGTGACCCTTCCTGATCATGTGGTCTGACCTCCTACTTTTAAACAATAGGGGACGGGGCCCAAAGAAGACACATACTTCAGCTATGGAATTCAGTGTCCACCCGGATGCAATCCCAAAAGCTCTTCTAAACCACACATGGCTAGTTCATGACAATTACAAAGAATATTTGCATAATCCTGCTCTGATAATATGTATTTCACATATTTAGTAGAAGCTTAAAAGCTTTCCAACTTAATGATGAAATGTCTTACATTTAAGAACACAGGTACACTCAGGTTTAAGTTTTCTGGTAGGGAAACAATTCACTTAAGCCTTGATTGTCCAAGCATGGATCATTACTTCATCTATTCATTCATTTTTCTCAAGAGCTTTTTATTAAATTGCCCAGGAATATTTATATATTTTTAATGATAAATACAGGTAACAATATTTTTATGTATGATTATGCAGTTTTAAAAATTCTATGTGATTTTTCCCTCTCAGGTTTATAAAAATTTACTTTAAAATTTCTACCATTGACAATTTATAGCTTTATTGATGTTATAATTTATGAATATAATGTGGAATAATTCAGCTGATTAAGATGTTATCACCTCAAATACTTGTCATTTTTTGTGGTGAGAACATTTAAGATTTATTCATAGCAATTTTGAATGTACAATATGCTCTTATTAACTACATTCACCACACTCTGCATTGGATAATTGTTTTTGTAAATTTTCTAGTAACGGTTTAAATGAAGTATTTTGATAATAAGGTAACTTAACTTTAATGCAGATGTTTATAGATTTATAGTGATGGATTATATAATAAGGATTCACCTCAATTTACAGTCTAATTTGGAAGTATTCTCTACATCAACATATTTAAATAACTTTACATAAATGTAATTTCAAAAAAGTTAGAAAGTTGACTTTTAAAATATGGAATACAATGATTGCTAAATCAAAGGCAGCCTGGAGGTTCACAGTTGGAAGGACTGAAGGAATCAGGCTCTATTTGCCTGTGGCCTTTACACAGATGCTTTTAGCTGTCTAATCTGTGGGAACTTGGAATTGCAATCAAATGACTTAACCAGAGGGCAGGGCTGAACGTGAGAGCAGCTCTACCTTGGCCTGCTTGCTCAGGCGGGCCACTTCTGCCTTCAAGCCATCAGAAGTGACGTGCTCCTCCTCTACCAGCTGTTGGAGTTGCGTCTTCTCATCCTTGAGAGCTTTAATTTCTTCTTTCAAAGACTGAATCTGCTTCTCATAGTCTTGTGTTTTCAGTTCAAAACTTTTTTCAAGAAGCCTAGGCAGCAAAAGAAGAAAATAATTTAGAGCTGAGTGTGGTGGCTCAAACCTGTAATCCCAGCACTTTGGGAGGCCAAGGCAGGCGGATCCCTTGAGCCCAGGAGTTCGAGACCAGCCTGGGCAACAAGAGAGACCCCCTCGTCTCCACTAAAAATACAAAAATTAGCCAGGTGTGGTGGCGCACGCCTGTAGTCCCAGCTACCCAGGAGGCTGAGGTGGGTGAATCGCTTGAGCCCAGGAGGTCCAGGCTGCAGTGAGCTGAGATCATGCCACTGCACTTCAACCTGGGTGACAGAGCGAGACCCTCCCCACAACTCCCCCCACTCCCTCAAAAAAAGAAGAAAATAATTTAGAATTGTCTCTACAGTCTTTACTTTGAATTAGAATACATTGTTTTGAAAACAACAAGAGGAAACAAGTTAATTAGGACCTACTGTGACAGTTCCAGCAGATAATGGCCTTATTTTTAGTAAACTGTTTCCTCTTCTCTTAGGTTAAAGGCAACTTCTTACACCTCCTGATCTGAAAGGTGTAGCTTTACAATGATCACGCACCGGGGACACTGGATAGGGAGCCTGAACTTAAAATACACACTGGTTGTTGGGACACTGTATTCCCAATCCCCCGGGGTTCCATGCAGTCCCCTGGAAGGGCCATTTTCCCTCAGAGAATATCTTGGCGTGCTCTGCCAAGTCCTGGCTCCTTCCTCGTTCCAAGGATCCTGCTGGGAGTTTGTTTGATCCTAAACAATAGAGCTATCTGATATGTCCAGGGGTCTAGCCCTTCAAAAATTCTGGAATAAACGGCAGCTAATCCAGGTGCCCAAAAGTGCATGTAAATCCAACTGCTCTAGAAGGTTGCTCAATTAAAAATTTGATGATTAACTAAGAAAATAATTGAAAAGAGATACATAACCAACACAGCCCACAGGGGCCCTGAAGCGGTGCCAGAAGCTCTATGAGTTTATTAAATCATTCTACTTGCTGAGCTGTCATCTCAGTTCCTTTTATAACTCGCTTTTATAGCACAAAGGGAAAAACTCTGAGAAAGAGAGCCACATTCCCAATAAATTTGTTTGATTTCTTTTTTATAGATTTTATTTATTTATTTATTTACTTTTGAGACGGAGTTTTCTCTTACCCAGGCTGGAGTGAAGTGGCGCAATCTCAGCTCACTGCAACCTCCGCCCCCCAGGTTCGAGTGATTCTCCTGCCTCAGCCTCCCGAGTAGCTGGGATTATAAGGTGCCCATCACTACACCCAGCTAATGTTTGTATTTTTAGTAGAGACGGGGTTTTGCCATGTTGGCGAGGCTGGTCTCAAAATCCTGACCTCAGGTGATCCGCGCCTGCCTTGGCCTCCCAAAGTGCTGGGAGGCATGAGCCACTGCACATAGCCTCTTTTTTCTATAGATATTAACAAACTTTGTTTCCAGGTTTTTAAAAAAACTGCAGTGCTCCCAAGAGGCCAGTAAAATGCCTTTGAAAAAGAAAACTGCAACCAGAAGTCTTCCTTTTTTTTTTTTTTTTTTGGAGACAAGGTCTCATTCTGTCACCCAGGTTGGAGTACAGTGGCGCGATCTCAGCTCACTGCAACCTCCGCCTCCCGGGTTCAAGCAATTCTCCTGCCTCAGCCTCCCGTGTAGCTGGGATTACAGGCATCTGCCACCACGCCTGGCTAATTTTTGTATTTTTAGTAGAGATGGGGTTTCACCACATTGGCCAGGCTGGTCTCAAACTCCTGACCTCAGGTGATCTGTCCGCCTCGGCCTCCCAAAGTGCTGGGATTACAGGCATGAGCCACTACACCTGGCCCAGAAGTCTTATGTGAAAAGAATCTTAGACCCACAGACGGAGCTGGTCAGGAGGGTGCCCACAGACTGCAGGCCTCTTGGAGCCTCCTGAGAATTGTGACAGGGGCCAGGAATTCCCCACTTGGCTGACCAAGGGCTAAACCAAGCTACAGACGAGTGCTAACGAGGAGGCAGAACACGGGCCTAGAGACGGTGAAGAGTTTTACTCCCTTCACTGGCCTGCCTTGCCCTGACCCAGTTAGGACTGCAAACAGCCCACAATGACCCGGCCTCAGCCTGGCTCTCCAAACCCCCAGCTTGAAATGATCACTCCCAAGTGGTCCCTGCACGTGGACAGATGCCAAGAGCCGAGCTCTTCTCCTCACATGAAACACTCATCGACAATTATATTTTTCTAGGTAAATGAGTTAATTAGACATATTTAAAAACTGATGGAGGATCATGAAACACTTCATATATCTGTTAACTCCTGGAGCAATTCTGGGATATTCCCTCCTCTCTTTAGAATCCTATTTCCTCACCCAGACCCAGGCTGTCCTGCTCACCGCTTGGGAAAGTTTTGTATCCTACCACCACAGGCAGACCTGAGCTTTCTAGACCCCAAAAGAGATGTGCCAAGAATGTTCTATCTCTTTCCAGCACCCTGCCATGCACCCCAACTTTGAGATCTAAAAACCTTTGACTACTTAAGAGAAGGGAAGCCCAGATTGGAGTCCTTGGAGGTTAGCAAAGGGTTTGCTATTGAGATAGGAAAGGTGGGCTGGTACAGTACAAGGTCAGGCACCTGCCTTAATTTCTGTGAGGTGCGTTATTTACCTTATCTCTTGGGATAAAAGACAAACTAACAAGTACAATAGGTGGGGAAGGAAGGGAGGGAGGTTTATTTCCTAGGCAAGAATCTTAATGCTTGGATTTGGTGGAAGTTGAAGGTGGTGGTAGTCTCTGAATTTTGCACTGTCTTAGCAATAAAGTAAAAAAAAGGAAGAAAGAGGCCAGGCACGGTGGCTCAAGCCTGTAATCCCAGCACTTTGGGAGGCCGAGACAGGCGGATCACGAGATCAGGAGATCGAGACCATCCTGGCGAACACGGTGAAACCCCGTCTCTACTAAAAAATACAAAAAAACTAGCCGGGCGAGGTGGCGGGCGCCTGTAGTCCCAGCTACTCGGGAGGCCGAGGCAGGAGAATGGCGTAAACCCAGGAGGCAGAGCTTGCAGTGAGCTGAGATCCGGCCACTGCACTCCAGCCTGGGTGACAGAGCAAGACTCCGTCTCAAAAAAAAAAGAAAGAAAGAAAGAGAAAAAGAAAAGGAGGAGAGGAAGGAGAGGAAGGAAGGAAGGAAAGGAAGGAAGGAAGGGAGGGAAAGAAAGAAAGAAAGAGAGAAAGGGAGGGAGGATGGGAGGGAGGGAGGGAGGAAGGAAGGAAGGAAGGAAGGAAAGAGAGAGAGAGAGAAAAAGAGAAAGAAAGTAATTAGTTCCTGGTGATCCAGTGTACCCACCCAGCAGAAGCTTTATGGACTACTCTAGAATGTGTTCAGCATCTGATAGCACACATTGTGGAACTTAGCTCTCATAAATCTCTAATCTCACTTCCTAAAAATAGTCACACCCCACTTTCTTGTATCTGTGATCTCCCATATCACAGATAGTCACACCCCACTTTCTTGTATCTGTGATCTCCTATATGCAAACTGAGATGGAAAATATAAAACAGCACAGAGAGAAGAAAGAAAGTAGCTTTAAGGCAAACTAGATTCCATACATTCTTTGCCGTTCTTCCTTTTGTACATCATCAAAGAGCTGCTTGGTGAGGTTGTCCATTTTTTCTGTAAAAAGAGAATGCTTTCTGAGATATGTCTGCCAAATCAATGCCTTGATTGTTTCATGTTATGTTTCAGAAAGTGAGACTATCAGGACAATCATGTGATGTTTATTATTAACAGGACTTACAATGAGAGCATAGGTCATTTTTTATAAAGAAGAAATACAGATGAGGGGGTTTCAAAATAATAATTCTCACAAATTTGTCAGGTTGGGATTATCAATAAATAGTTTCATTTATAGTACTTTTATTGGTCTGTTATTTATTAAAATAGATATATTGGCTTTGAGACAATGAATATCATTAAAAATAAATAGAAACCATTTGGGAAGAAAATGATCCATTTGTGACAAGGTTTCTCAGTCTTGGCATTATTGCTACTATGGGCTGGATAATTCTTTGCTGTGGAGAGGGGGCTGCCCATCCCTGGCTTCTACCCTCTAGAAGCCAGTAGCACCTCTGCTCCAGTTGTGACAACCCAAATTGGTTCCAGACATTGCCAAATGTCTGGGGGTGAGGCGGCAGCAAAGCTGAGAACCACTCATCTGTGATAACCAAGAAAATAATTAAATGTCTGGGAAAGAGGAAGTACAAAAAGGCAGCTGTTAACACTGAAATACAAGAGTTGCAAACACAAAGTCTGCAGACCGAGGGGCAGGACGTTCCATGGCTGTGACAACCCCACATTCCCAACACACCCGTATGCCACAGGGATCATCAAAATGGGAGAAAGGCAATGCAGCCCCTCAAACGGCGATGCTCCTGTTTGCACTGAGCTGACATCTCATCCTTGAGATCTACCTCACCTCTGAGCCCCGCCCCAGAAGGAGTCCTCGGGGTGCAGTCTCGATAGCGATTCTCCAAATTACTTTTTTTTTTTAAGCCAACGGTTTAATAGTTTGTCTAACGTAGTGCCAAATGTTTCTGAATCAAAATGACTGCTTCAGAACGTTGTGAGGCAGCCAGGAAATACTGGGGGAAATGCTCAAACTTTAATTTAGAAGCCAACATGTTTGATATAACTTCAATTTTCAATTAACCAAAAGCACTGGCTTTAACTCTAGTGCTTACCATCTTGGGCCATTTGCAGATGGGCTACAGAAGCTGCTCGAATGTGATTTACTTCTCAAGGGGAACGGGATTATGTCCATGTTAAGTCAGAATCTCAAAAAGGGGAAACAGCATTTGAGAGCATCCCTGGGTCTTAGGTCACAAGCATAGGTAAAGGTTGGTGCTGTTCACAAAACACTGTTTGCCAGGAAGGGGGAGGCGCACAGGATAAGCAGTTTATAAATATTACGTTGAAAGTTTTCATGGACTTTTTGGAAGAGGATATAAAATTACTCACCCAAACATGACATGGTCTCAGAAACATAATTTTCAGGTTATATTCCTAAGAATGTAAATGCCCTTGTGGGAAATTCTACTTGAAATTAGGGGGGAAAAAACCCACAACCACCACCCAAGAGGAGTGTGCTGTAATAAAAAGGGTGGAGGTGGGGAAACCCTTTCCTAACTCAGGTTCAAGGTTTACTCCCAGACCTCTGACATGCCCCTGTTCATCTCTGACATTCACATGGCTCCGGTGCCCACACCATCAGCCCTACAGAGACGGGGTGGAGGGCACACACTACCTGGAACAGGAGGGCACAGCCTTTCCTGCCCCAGTGCCCTGGTGTCAGGTTGTTTACTCCCTCTTCACTAACATTCGCTCCTCCCACTCTCTGCCCTGAACTCCCAGCGCTCTGCACTCCTCTGGCTCCCATCATATCCACCATCTGCTGGGCCGGAGGTGTGTGCAGAATCCCCAGGCCTGAACCCTCGTGCTCCTGCTGCCCCCACGTTGGAGCTCAAGGAAGAGATCCCTAGGCAAGATCACTGACAGTGGTGATTTAAACTATGTGGTCAGTGACCGCCAGGCTTTGTTGCCTGTTGACTTTTCTGGGATACAGCAAGCAAGTATTGTCAAGTTGAATTTGAGCTGAAAAGCTCAAATGTATAGAGCTAGGCTAAGCATAGCTGTTCCACACCCCTAAAGGAAGTGATACCTACTGGTTCCAGGGTCTGCCCTTCACTCTGGGCAGGACAGTAGCAGAGGACATGGGTATCACTTAGGCTAATTAACTCTGACAGATCTGAATTTTTTCTGCAAATCTTTGGTGAGCACCAAACATGACCACAGCATTACTCTGACTGCACATCAGGATTACCATGAAAGTTTTCTAAAATTAGACGTCTGAACCACCTCTGACACCACTACACACCCATGCGCACACACAGACACACACACACCCATTTCCCGATGCAAAAGCTCCGGGCTCATGGTCCGACCCTCTGCACTTTGCAAAGGGCCCAGGAAGTTCTGAGGCACAGAGAGGAATTGCTGTGCTGTCTGGCAAAAGACGGAAATAAAATAGACGAATCTGTAGGGCAAAGTTACCACGACTTAAATATGGCTATTCCTTGTGAGCAAAAATTGTCTCACTAAACTAAGTGTACACCAGAGACCCCTGGTTCTAAAACTGGTCACCCCCAGTACCGTTTACTGAGTGACTAAATCAGTGAATGTCTGGATTTGTGCCCCCCCCCGAGCTTTACCTTTCAACTCTTCAGTCTTCTCTTGAAGCTTCAGCTGTATTTGGTCTTTCTGTGTTTCCAGTTCTGAATTATGCTTCTGAAGCTTTGCCAACTTCTAGCAGAGGGAAGGGGAAAAAACAAACTTTTTTGAAAACCTCACTTCAAGCTGTCACCATTGCCTTTCTTGGCAAAAAGATGTATATTCTTAAATTAGTTTATTTTTTCTCAGCTCCTGTCCATAGATAACAGCTAGCACCAGCCCACTGTAAGACGCTGCCGTTAGTTTCACATGCAAGGGCTCAACGTGACTTCAAAGGTGACACTATTCCCGACCTGGCCAGCAAGGGCTGAAACAAGGAGCAAGGACACATCCAAGACCTCCTCAATGTCAGGGACATACCTCTTCCTTTTGCCGAGCTTCTCAATAGCCAGGGGACTTTATATATCGAATAGGCTACGATTACGCAGTTGATGGCGTAAAGGGATTCACACTTTGCAATTGTTATGACTCAGGAAGGATGTGTGAGCGCAGCAGAATTCCTATCATTTTGGCTTCTCCTGGTAAAGTGTCTGCTGGGCTGGCAGCAGGCCCGTGGTGCTGACTGATGGTGACTGGCAGCTGGCGATGCCCACGGCAGCAGTGTTGGTGCACCCAGCACCGGGGCATGGGGAGGGCAAAGGGATGTCTTCTGGGACTCCAATCCACCAACCCTGGGTGCTAGGACTTTGAAAATGCAGCAGAGGCCGGGTGCAGTGGCTCACGCCTGTAATCCCTGCACTTTGGGAGGTCAAGCGGGGGTGGATCACTGGAGGTCAGGAGTTCGAGACCAGCCTGGCCAACATGGTGAAACCCCACCTCTATTAAAAATACAAAAAATTAGCCGGGTGTTGTGGTGTGTACCTGTAATCCCAGCTACTCCTTGGGAGGCTGAGGAAGGAGAATTGCTTGACCTCGGGAGGCAGAGGTTGCAGTGGGCTGCAATCGTGCCACTACACTGCACTCCAGCCTGGGTGACAGCGAGACTCCGTCTAAAAAAAAAAAAACAACAAAAACCCAAAATGCGGCAGAGTGGATGGTAATAAAGATCACCTTCTTAGAAGACACTGGCTCACACTTTTGCAGGGACTCACCACAGGCATTTGGCTAACTTATTTCATCTGACCATTTTATTCTCACAAAATTCTGTCAATCTCTTTTTGTTATTCTCATTTTATACAGGAGGAAACTAAAATTCATTATGGTAGGCATTTGGCTAAAGTATTTCATCTGATGATTTTATTCCCACAACAATTCTATCAGTCCTTTTTTGTTATTCTCATTTTTTTATATGAGGAAACTAAAATTCAGAGAGGGTAAGGGACTTTAGCCAAGGCTGCCCAGCCAGACAAAGGCAAGATTTGAATCTAGGGCATCTGGTTTTTATGCTGACTGCTGTTTTCACTACACCAGAGATGAAAACCCTACCCTAGCTTCGCATCGCTGTTCAGGGGAAGATGTTTCCAGGGCACAGACCTTAAGGACAAGTGAGAGGAGACCGAGGTCATCCTGGAAGAAAGGGAAGCAGTCAGCCAGGGCTCTTTGGGCCTATCATCACTTTGCAAAACTTGAAAGAGAAAACCTATGTTGCATTTCTCTCTTTATTAACCTCCTCCCTTCCCCTAGACTCTAATCCTCTGATATCGCTCTTCCTAAAAGGTAGGCTCCCTTTGGTAATGGAAGCTGATAGCAAAATCTGATTTGCTCTGCAGAAATCCACTTCATAGGAAAAGCCTGCAGCGCTCATCTTCTCCACAGAGAGTCCACGTGTTTCCATCCCGTCTCACACGCCCGCAGCTGACCTCTTCCACAGCATCCCTGTATCTCTTCCCCTTCTCCTCATAATTTCGCCTGTGGGCGGCTGCTCTTTCTAGCTCTGCTTCCAGCTTCTGAATCTTTTCCACATCCCCGGCTCGAAGAGCAGCCAGGCTGGTCAGCTTCTCCACCAGCCCATGGTTTTCTTTGTTCTACAGAAAAGAAAATTCAGATGTTTAGAGGTTTATTCAAACAAAGACACTATTCCATTTAATTCTCATAGCCTTTGACACGGCATCCAAATTTGAGAGGTTGCTTTACGCTGATCACACTTATCACTGCACTGACATTTGTTAGCATCTTCTCTGTGGTGAAACAGTATGGCAGATCTTGCTGGGTCCATGTCTTCCCAAACTGGTGGCTATTTTAATGTGAGAAGTTTCCAATTCTGGCGAACCAGGACAACCTTAGTGTTACAGGCTGAACTATGCCCCCCAAAATTCATTTGTTGAAGTCTTAACCCCTGAAGTTAGGAATATCGCTGTTTTGAAGACAGGGTCTTTAGAGAGGGAATTAAGGTAAAACCAGCCCTCGGGGTGAGCCCTAGTCCAATATGATTGGTGTCCTTAGAACAAAAGGGGATTAAGACACAGACACAGGCATGGAGGGAAGATCATGTAAAGACAGACAGAGGTGGCAGCCATCTACAAGCTAAGGAGAGACGCCGCAGAAGAAACCAACCCTGCCAAAACCTTGATATGGGACCTCCAGCCTCCAAAACCGTAAGACAGTAAATTTCTGTTGTTTAAGCCACCCAGTCAATGATACTTTGCTATGACAGTCCTAGCAAACTAACACACCTAGGACAGGCAGCATCGGTACTCCCACCAGGCACTGCTCCTGGCTGGCCGCAGCTATTTTTAAGTGTTATTCTGCACAAGCTGTGTAGCAGGCAGGCCTGTTACACAACAGCACACTGAGGGAAACCCCATCAGATGCCAAATCTATTTGTTCACCCACTCACCCTTTCGTTCAGGACCCCTGTGGTACAGCTTAGGGCTAAGTTTAAAGCTCACCTTAGGAGAGCCTCAGGATTAGTGGAGACAGGCCTGCGAGTGAGTTTTATGGATCTGGACACTGTGTGTTCCACAGCATACGGATGTTTCTTTTCTTTTCTTTTTTGTTTGCTTTTTGAGATGGAGTCTCACTCTCTGTTGCCCAGGCTGGAGCGCAGTGGCACAATCTCAGCTCACTGCAAGCTCCACCTCCCGGGTCCACACCATTCTCCTGGCTCAGCCTCCCGAGTAGCTGGGACTACAGGTGCCCGCCACGACACCCGGCTAATTTTTTGTATTTTTAGTAAAGACAGGGTTTCACCGTGTTAGCCAGGATGGTCTCGATCTCCTGACCTCGTGATCCGCCCGCCTCAGGCTCCCAAAGTGCTGGGATTACGGGCTTGAGCCACCGCGCCCAGCTGGATATTTCTTTTGTTTTTTTTGAGATGGAGTTTTGCTCTTGTTGCCCAGGCTGGAGTGCAGTGGTGCGATCTTGGCTCACCGCAACCTCTACCTCCCGGGTTCAAGTGATTCTCCTGCCTCAGCCTCCTGAGTAGCTGGGATTACAGGCACGCACCCCCACACCTGGCTAATTTTATATTTTTAGTAGAGATGGGATTTCGCAATGTTGGTCAGGCTGGTCTCGAAGTCCTGACCTCAGGTGATCCGTCCGCCATGGCCTCCCAAAGTGCTGGGATTACAGGCGTGAGTCACCACACCCGGCCTTGGATGTTTCTTTTCATACCAGTGGGAACGGTATGGGGAATCTTCCCAAACTAGGCAGGGCTGCAGCTAGACCCTAAGGCACCTGTGGGAAAATTAGAAATGGCAGCTCCTCTGAGCTGATGTCATCCCGAGGCAGCACGCTTGGCATGCAGACAGCATCTTTGAGCAAATGAGGTACCTTTGCCTCAAGGCAACACAGCTTCACACAGGGACACCTGACTTGGAAAGTGGAGCCAGGCTGGACTCAGCCCCACCTGCCCTCTGAGGTAGGCATACTTGTGCAGTATATAACCTACACCACCACAGGCAGCAACCCTTTACAGTGTACCTCTGTTTCCTAGCTCAGGTGGTCCACGTAAACTGAACCTCCTAACATGGGCATACATTTGAATAGCACAGCTAAGGAACTGCTCCAGAACAAACTACAGCCATGTAAGAAAAAGTAAATGTAAAAGATGCACTATGAGCACCTACCTGATCTTCCAGTTTTTTCTGCAAACGCTGGACCCTGTAAGTAAGCTGAATATTGAGCACGAATCGTCGGATACTCTGGAATCTGCGTCTGGCCAGCCACGCCCGTGCGTATTTCTGCAGGATCACAGCCTTGTGTTCCTCCAGCATCTTTAAAACAAGGTTTTGTGAAATATAAACTGGACCCCAACTGCTTCTCTAAAACAGTCTTACTATTGTTGGTAAAAAATGGTATGAGAAATCCATGTCCCAAGAAATCGGTCTCTGCTATAACTTTCTTTTTTTTCTTTTCTTTTTCTTTTTTCTTTTTTGGAGAGACTAGTTATTTCAAAAAGATACTTGTCATATTCAGCATCAAAACAGTTGCATTAGGGCCACGTTTATGGCTCACACCTGTAATCCCAGTGCTTTGGGAGGCCCAGGAGGGAAGATCACTTGAGGCCAGGAGTTCAAGACCAGACTAGGCAACATAGCAATACCTTATCTCTACAAAAAAATTTCAAAAAGTAGCCAGGTGTAGTGGCATGTACCTGTAGTCCTAGCTACTCAGGAGGCTGAGGCATGAGGATCCCTTTAGCCCAGGAGCTCAAGACTAGCCTTGGCAACACAGACAGACTCATTCTCTACCAAAAAAAAAAAAAAGAAAGAAAAATTAGCTGGGCATGGTGGCTCACGCCTGTGGTCCCAGCTACTCAGGAGGCCGAGATGGGAGGATTGCTTGAGCCTGGGAGGCTGAGGCTGCAGTGAGCCATGATTGTGCCACTGCACTCCAGCCTGAGCAATAGAGTGAGACTTCTCTCAAAAATAAATACCTTTTTTTTTTTTTAAAAAAAAAGGTGATTCCAGGAGTTAGCCAGAAAGAAACCCCCAAAATATACTGTTCAGGTTTTCGGCTTTAAAGTGTCTTTGGACAACTTTATTTTTTTCATCAGAAGTGACCAAATTAAGACCGTGAAATCTCTGAGACCAAACTTTTGTCCTATCTCAACCCCTTTCCCATCCACTCACAGGATGGATCATGCACCCCTCATGTTGAAGTGAACACTTATTGCTCTCCTGCCTCCTTGAAAGAAAGAAAATTACGTTTTTGCCATATGAAGCTCATCTCATCACCCTTTTCTGGGTCTAAAGCTGCTGCCTCTAAAAGAGCCATCTCATTGTGCTTTGTATTAGTGCTAGAGAAATCTTGAATAGCGTATGTGGAAAACTTGTTCAATTTTATATTACTTTGAATTTGTTTCTTTGGAGTTGGGTACCCTGGCCATCTCATCTGGCTGTGAGAGCTCTCTACAGTCTGTGGGGTGGCAGTGTGCTGATTTTTTTTTTTTTTTTTGAGACGGAGTCTCGCTCTGCCACCCAGGCTGGAGTGCAGTGGCCGGATCTCAGTTCACTGCAAGCTCCGCCTCCCGGGCTCACGCCATTCTCCTGCCTCAGTCTCCTGAGTAGCTGGGACTACAGGCGCCCGCCACCACGCCAGGCTAATTTTTTGTATTTTTAGTAGAGATGGGGTTTCACCGTGTTAGCCAGGATGGTCTCGATCTCCTGACCTTGTGATCTGCTCGCCTCGGCCTTCCGAAGTGCTGGGATTTACAGGCATGAGCCACCACGCCCGGCCAGTGTGCTGATCTTTTAAAGTTTCTTTCCCCACCCAGTCTCTGCTTTAGGTGAGGTCTGTTAGGTGCACATTATTGGCTTAAAATGTACTTTCCTTTGGTGTGGTCTCTTTGGGGCCAACTGGGAGAAAGAGAAACCAACAGTGCAACTGGTGTGTGTGTGTGTGCATGTGTGTGTGTGTGTGTGTGTGTGAGAGAGAGAGAGAGAGAGAGAGACCAGGTCTCCCTCTGTTGCCCATGCAGGCTGCAGTGTACTGGCATGATCATAGCTCACTGCAGCCTCGAACTCCTGGGCTCAAGGAATCCTCCCATCTCAGCTCCCTGATGTCCAGTTGGGACTACAGGCCTGAGCCACAGCACCTGGGAGAATCTCCTTTCTGGCTTGGCTGACACTTTGTACAAAGTGAGGTTGCCCACAGTGGAGTCTTTCCCTGGCCCCTGTTTTGTTCTCAGTAAGGAAGGCCCGTACACCCTCCCCTCCTCTAGAGAGAGGTTGGCCTTACCTTTCGATACCTCCTCCTTGCCAGGAATCCTCGGGTGTAGGCCTGGATGGTGATGGTGGCCACGCGAATCAGCTGATACAGGTTGCGAACAAGATACCCGCGGCAGTGCTTCTGAATGATTATGGCTGCCCAGGCTTCTTTTAAGGCCACTGCAGTAATAGCTTTCCTTGATTAACAAGGATGAAGAGTGAGTCTGTTATCCACAGAGCATCAACTTCCATCACACAGCTGCAAGCTTGGCTAGCATGTGTTTAGTAAGGAAGGTTCAAATATTTTGCACCTCTCCATATTAAATTCTGTGAGCGGTTTTTTATTCTAATGACTACTTGAGGCCAGTTCCCAGTTCCCTCTCCTTGAAGAACCACATGGGAACTTTCACACGTTTCCCATTCAGGCCAATCGATTCGCCTCCACTCAGGTACCCACAGAGACCACGACGAGACCGTGCACTGGCGCTGCACTTGCTCATTCATGTACTCATTCATTCATGTGAGAAATCGTGCTGGAGGCTCCAGATCAGGGCTGGCCAACGATGGCTACCACCTGTCCTTATCAAGCTTTACTGGAACACAGCCACATCTATTATTTACGTATCACCCATGGCTGCTTTCATGCCTCAGCAGCAGGAAAGACTGCAAGACCCCAACGCCTTAAATAATGATCATCTGGTCCTTTACAGAAAAAGTTTGCTGTCCCTGTCTAAATGACTAGAGGTGAAGATGATGTTCTTGCCTTTAGAATTGACAGCCTCACGTACAGAAAGACTAATAAATGGCCAAGAAAAAAGAAAAATAAAATACCAACTAACTAGATCTGTAAGTGAGAGGGGAAAAAACAGTTATTCTGCTTGGGGACAGCTGGTATGTGAACCAGCCCATGATAGAGTAGGATGTCTGTACACAGTGAAGGCTGGAAAAGGCTTTCAGGATGAGGGACCAGCATGAGTAAAGGCATGGAGGCCCTGCAGTGCCTGAAATATTCAGAAAAGGAGTTTGTTTGGAATCACTAGAATAAGATGGATGAAGAAAATTAGACGTCGATGAGGTTAGAGAAATAGATGGGCACCATTTGTTATTTTAAAAACATATTTGTTGAACACCTTCTATGACAGCCACCATGCTAGGTCCAGGTATGGATGACCAGACAAGTGTGGCCCCTGCCCTCATGGAGCTTCCATTCTTATGAATGCACCCACGCTATGGAGGGCTTTGAATATCACGTCAGAGACTGAATGCTATTCTGTAGGAAACAGGGGCCTTAAAGGCAGGTGCAGGGCAGTGGCTCAATCAGGCTCTGATGTAGGAAGATGGGAAGGAGGTGGGAGGTGGAGCATGGTGCCATCAGAGTACAAGGTAGGTGATGCTGTGAGCTAAACTGGGGGCAGGAGTGGGATGGAATGAGTGGGACAGGCAAGAGGCCAGCAGGGCAGGATGATCAGGCCCTGGTGAGCCCCAAATAGGAAGGGAGCATAGCCTTGGCAGGGAAGATAACTATGGTTTCCTTCCCCAGAGACTGCTGTTATCAACTGGGCCCAGAAGCACAGGAGGGCGAGCCAGCCCAGCCGTGTGTCCATGCCACACCACGCTGGTCATGCAGAGAAGGCCAGAGGCTGCCACTGGTCATCCTCCAGCTCAGGAAGAAGTCAGGCTTGCAGATGCAGCCTGACCCTAAACACCGGCCTTCTCAAGCATCCTCACAGCATCCCAAGGAAGGGGCAGGGCAGGCAGAGAGAAACACACAGTTTATCTAGGGGCACCCCGGTCTCGTGCTTTCCAGCAGGTACGCCAAAGCCCTGGAAGTCCCGAAATGACCGAGGTCCTTCAGTGGGCTGGCAGGGTCGTGTGGACTCTCAGGACCCCTCAAGCCAGGTGGGATCAGTAAAGCTGGTGGATGGCCCTCCCCTCAGCCCTTGGCTTGGCTGGGGCTGCTGTGGTCTTCCTGCTCAGGGGTTCTGCGATTGGTTTGCTGCCACGCCTTGCCAGGGACCCCCTCTGCCATGGTGCACCCCACCTGTTGCTGGCAGGCTGATCGCTGGCTATTCTTGACATCTGTCCTTTGGATCTTCACTAGGGCCTTGCTGGCCTTAGGCATTTTCAGTTCCCACAGGAAAGGGGCCCCGGGCCTCTCCCTGAGCTTCTAGAACCCTGACTCTCCTTAGTAACACTCTCACCAGGGCTTCCTCCCTGCAGGGCCCTGGTGTCGGCTCACCACATAGACGCCAGGCAGAGCCAGCACTACTGCCCCTGAGAGATGAACCCTTCTTGCCCCAGTGCTCATGACCACCAAGGGGACCCCTGCACGTCTGCACCCTGGGTCACAAGAGAAGGGTCCCTTGCCCTTGATGGGTCCTCCCCCTGGAGATAATCAGCACAGAAAGCCCCACAGTTCCACATGTGTTCCTTGATTCCAACACACCTCACGGTTTGCTGACCCCGGAAGTACCGCTGGATTATCAGGGCGGCTCGTCTCTCCCGGAGGAATTTTTTCCTCTGGAGCCAGCCACGAATGTGCTTTTGTATCACAACACAACTCTGCCTCAGTTTATCCAATCGAAGTTTCTCTAAATAAGCCACTTGTCCTGCTCTGAAGAAAATTTTGGTTTTACCAAACTGGTACTGATTAGAATCCTGGAAGAGAAAAATGATACAGTTAGAATTAAAATCTTTCAGATTTTCTACAGTACAGTATTTGGAAAAGACCTTTAGGGATTCAAAGGTGCCAGAAATATTGTGATTTTGACATTTAAGGCAGAAAAACTCACATCATGATCTAGAAATGTATACTTTGAGTTGTTTGTTTCAAGTCACCCTGGAGGGAGAAATGGGACTTAGGCTGAGGAATCCCTCTGTGGGTGAGAAGAGGGGTGTCATTTGCGGCGATTCTCAGTTGGGCTGCTGGAGAACCTCAGCCGCTCACTCGTGGTCTCTACATCGGAGTAGAAGAAACTGGGGAAGTTTGGTTTTCTGTCTTCATTTTGGGTTCTCTTCAACATCCCTTTTGCTGGACCTTGTAACTTCCCATCTCCTTCCCATCACAACTCATCACTGCAGCAATGATGTCAGTCCACATTGGGCACCATGCCTGGAGCCCACGTGGCTTGGCGACAACCCCAGTTGACCATATCCTATAAGCCTGGTCCACAGAGGACTGGGTTAGATCATGGGAGAGCAAAGCAGGACACAAGGATACTGGGGAGGCCAGGGTTCGGATGTGGGTCCCTAACAGGGACTCATGGCCCACTGAACGCTCTGCTACAGTCTCCTCAGCAGACAAGTGCTCCGGGCACATTTTCTCTCCTCTCAGGCGTTCATGATTACAGTCCTGAGCGTCCGAGACAAAGATAAAACAGCAGGTTTGGGAGACGTGCTTCCAGGAAGGAGACCACGATCGCAGGAGGTGGGGAAACTGACCTGAATGAGTCTGTGTAAAACCGCCTTGCACACCTCCTTTTTATCGCTGAAGGAAAGCTCTTGCTTGGTCATGAGAATGCCGTAGCGACTGTAGAACTCGATGTATGTCCACCTGGAAAATCAAAGGGGATCAAAGCCAGGCGTGTCAGAGGAAGAGCATTGTGTCTGGGGATGCCACTGCCTTACCTGCCACTGTTGTCACAGGGCGGGGGTGGTGGAATCTGTCCTGAGGATAAAGGCACTGATCTTTGATCCCCGCCTGCCTGGGACGCTATCAAGACCACCCTGAGCACAACTGTCTGCCCCAGCAATCGTGCTCCTTCTCCCAGTCAGCGTCTTCCCCAGCACACCGGGGAGGCAGTGGGGTCGCCACCAGCCGCCGAGATGCAGTGATGGGGTGAGGAGGTGGTGGCGGCCTCCGTCCCCCACAAAGCCTATTTCTCACCCTCCTCTGGACTTCCACGGGGCAGTGGGAAAATCTTGGGGGCACTTTACAGAAGCCAAAAGTATGTGACAAAAATCATGGCAGCCATGTCCTTGGTTCTCAGCATAGCTCTGAAGTTGGCTACTTTTCCCCCCAAAACAAGGACGGACAACATACCTGGAAGGGTAGCTCTGTGCACTAATGCGAATCGTCTCTAAAACACCACAGGCTCGCAGCTGCTGAACAATTCTTTTGGAGTCAAACCTTAAAAAAGACAACATTATCAAGTGTTAAGCCAATGTAACTGCTCAACATGTCCATAAGCAGGCACAGCAGACCCGCCTAGACTATGACCCTGGGCCAGGTACCCAGCAGATACTTAGTACGTTTCTATTGCCTGACCAAGAAAAATAGCCCCTCTGCAAAACAGTCCAGAAAGGTGCAGTGGGATATAGAGAAAGGAGCAGCTGACTCTGATGGAGGTGGCAGGGAGAAGGCCTTGGGGGAACCGGCCTTTGAGTTGAGCTTCAAACGACAACCAAGTGGAAAGAAACGTGCTAGCTCGCCTGGCCCAAGCACCCACTGATGCTTGAATTTCCTCCATAAAACACCCAACAGGTGGCTCTGCAGCTTCGGTCTCACCCATCTGGTGACCCACGGACAGACTCACCACCTCCATAGGCAGCTCATCCCCCTTTAGGCACCTCTTTCAGCTCTAGTAAGCTACAAGGGACTCGTTACACCTTATATGCACAGGCACTGGGTCTCCTCTGTGGGGTCCCAGAGAACAAGCATAATGCCTCATGCCATCACGTGTGAGGACAAATCTTCCGACCTTCCACGATCTTCTACAAACACGCATACTCATTCTCCTTTTAATCAAGTAACAGGTTCTGGCTCAGTTGCAAAAACTTTAGTTGTAGAAGATTCTTTCAAATCTAGCCCTTTTACTGAGCCCTGGAGATGAGGGGGTTTAACCAGAGGGGCTGGGCTAACATTTTATGTAAAGGGCAGCATTGTTCTAAATCACTAAAAAAAAACCCAGACACAGGGTAAATCTCAAGACAACTGGAAGCAAATTCTCCAACTTTATGGCAGCAACTGCCTCCCCGCATCTTCACTGTGAGTTGTATAAGAACTTACTCGAAGGGTAACTTCTCATCATTTGGCTTGATGCATCGAACGTAGTGGGGCGTTGTCGCATTGAGGGTCTCCATGAGCAAGTACAGAGAGCTGCGGAACTAGGAAACAAAGCTAGAGATCAAACATGGCTCTGAAATAATTTACTGCTTACATCACGGTAAAACGCAGCCCAACCTTGTTAAGTTACTCAATAGGAAGAAAAGTTAACCTCATGCGTAAACACCTTTTATGAAAGGTTTCAGTCCATGACTGTGGTTTATCAGCATGTCCTACCGTTCTGGACAGAACACATACTCCCAGACAGCAGAGAACTGAATAAATCATGTTATTGTGCAAAAGTGTGGTTCGCTCCAGTGCGTGCTGCCTTGGAGGGGGAAGTATGACGACGATGAACTTTTTGCAGTGGAGTGCATGTTAGACTGGAAGAGCCCCAGCGTCCATCCATGTCCAGGCCTGGAATATGGGTCCTCTGAGTGCCCTGGCTCCCCGGGGCCTGGCCCTGCCTTTAGAACCCTCACTCTCAAACACCTTCTCAGTACCTTGCTCCCAACTGTGGTCCGGAAATGCTTGCTGTTTGGCTTGATGACTTGCTTTGCAGATTTAACTGTAATCATTGAACCAAAAGGAGAAAGAGGAGCTGGATTTTCTTGAAAAAAGTTGGCACAGAGATGAAACTGGAAGGAACAGAGAGGATCTCAATGTCCAAAAGCAACTGTCCACAGTCCTCACTCATACAAGCCACATAAATGGTGACAACCCAGCTAAACTAGTGGGCAGTGAACAACCTCACCAACGTCTACAGCCAAATCTCAATTCCACAAGAGGATCGTCTTCCCTAGGGATGGCCCATGGCTTCTTTCCCAGGAATGGGAACAGAGAAGAAGAGTGTGTCAATGTCTGTATGTGGGTATCACTCTAAGTGTCAGAAAGTGGAAACATCTACTATTCTCACCTCCATGCCTGGCTCACTCTGTGTCTCCACCTGCAATCTCCTCCCTCCTACTCCACATTCTCATCCCTGCAAATCCAAACCCTACCCATGAATCTCTTAAAATGTTTTCCATGGCCGGGCGCGGTGGCTCAAGCCTGTAATCCCAGCACTTTGGGAGGCCGAGACGGGCAGATCACGAGGTCAGGAGATTGAGACCATCCTGGCTAACACGGTGAAACCCTGTCACTACTAAAAAATACAAGAAAACTAGCCGGGGATGGTGGCGGGCGCCTGTAGTCCCAGTTACTCAGGAGGCTGAGGCAGGAGAATGGCGTGAACCCGGGAGGCGGAGCTTGCAGTGAGCCGAGATCGCGCCACTGCACTCCAGCCTGGGCAACAGAGCGAGACTCCGTCTCAAAAAAAAAAGAAAAAAAAGAAGTTTTCCAGCCCCACCCCCTTCACAATGAATGAATGAATCCCGACTTCTCTGAACTGTCTTCATCTTGTATTTGTACCTCTTTTAAAGCACTTACTACCTTCTGCTTTGTATCAGTTATTTCTTTAAATGTCTTATCTTCTCTCAGAGTGAATTTCGTATTTTGTTTTGTTTTGTTTTGTTTTGAGACAGGGTCTTGCTCTGTTACCCAGGCTAGAGTGCAGTGGTGCAATCATGGCTCGCTGCGGCCTCTACCTCTCAGGGCCAAGCAGTCTTCCCAACCTCAGCCTCCCAAGTACCTGGGACTACAGGCATGTCACCACTCCCTGCTAATGTTTTTATATTTTTAGAAGAGATGGGGTCTCGCCTTTTTGGCTAGGCTGGTCTCAAACTTCTGGCCTCAAGCAATCCACCCACCTCCGCCTCCCAAAGTGTTGGGATTACAGGCGTGAGCCACCACATGTGATTGGAATTGTGATTCTTTAATGGTTCTATTAGCTGTCCTTCCCGTCATCTGCATGTTTGATTTCTGATTTTGCATATAGTAGATTTACAGTAGTTATCTTTTTGTAACTGTGAGCTACAAGTTACCACTGTCCAGAGAGTTTACACACACACACGCGCTCTCTCTCCCCTTACTCTTTCCTTATATACATCTAGATCCATGTCAATTATATAATAGTTTTAGTTACCACTAGGACTTTACAGACCTTGCTTGCTCTCAGGATTTCGACCAGCATGTCATAGACGGTGTCTCTGTTTTTCTCCAGGAAACCTTCACATTTATACTCTACCTATACAGAGGAAGCAATCAATTATTCCCAAAGAGGCCAAAGAATATAGGCTCTAAGCACAAGTTTCATCTCTTTTTAAAGAAAGATTAATAAAAAGGCTATAGAGGCGATCTTACAAAAAGAGGTCTGTTTTCTGTGCGCCACCGCAGCAGCCCCATTATGTATCAGCTGGGAATGTGTCTGCTCTGCTACCACCTGGATCTCTCACCTGCCTGCTGATCACTCTGCACTCACCTGTCAGCTCCCTCTGGCCACAGGAGTCCCGTTGCTCCCTGCGGTATGTGCAGTTCATACAAGAACACCTGACTTAGGTCTCCCTTTGCCTTTGAAGCCACCAGGAGGAGGAAAAAGCTTAGTAGTGTTCACTGGGTTCAAACAGACATCGTTTCCTAAATCAACATTAATGTGGTAGAAAGGATAGAAAAACCGATCAGCTGACCACCGGGCCTTCGAGAGCCGCCAAGCCCTCAGAGTCAGGTTTAGAGTGGGTAAACATTTACACTGCTAGAATCTGGCTTAGAAAAACTCTCCATGCTGCCCTTTCTGATAAGTAACGCTTCTTGAATCCCTCAAACCATGGCATATCAGGGTGGCTGCTTAAACATTCAACCTCCCTATAGTTCATGCCTCTGGATTGCATATCTTAATATGTGATAATATATTTTTCATAAATTAAAAACATATTAAAATTAATGTTAAAAATTGACAATGAGGAAACAGGGGAGAGTGCTGGAATCTGGAGGCAGAGGGTTCCTGGGCATGGCCTCTGCTTTGTACCCCAGGCAAGGAAGTACTCTTGCCGGTAGGTTAAGATCCAGGAACACCGGCTGTTTGTAAACACTTCTTTGTGAATGAAGTACCTGGATTGTTGTACAAATTCTTCCAGAATGGTGGTGTGAGCCACTAGGACAGACAGGCAAAGGTGGCAAATATAGAGCTTTCTTGGTCCGGGTGAGCATCTGTGGGGACAGTGTCACAGGCAGTTGGTGCCTCTGTTGGGGACTCTGGGACCAAGGGAAGATGTGCTGAGTTGCTACATCTAAGCTCAGCTGCCTTGCATTCAATATGACCTGATTTCCCTGGCCAATGAGACCGAAAACCTAATCTAACCCCATAGCGTGTGTGGGTTCTTCCCACCAATCAATCCACAGTCCAGCCCAAACGCTGCCTAGTTTTTTGAAGGGAGACTTCCTGGAAGTGGCAGGTGAGAGAATTTACATGTACAGAAACTACATCCTATAAAGAGAGACCCTTGAAAGAAATCCCATATGTGCTTTTTATGGAGTCTGGCCTTTCCTTTCTGGTTCAGGGACCAGACCCTGAAATTATGACAATAGCTAGAAAATATAATTTTACATATGATCATTCATTTCATAGGCATCTTTTCAGGAGCCTATCTGAAAAAGTCGAAGCACTAAAAACTTAACTTTTTTTTTTTTTTTTTTTGAGACAGGGTCTTACTCTGTCGGCCAGGCCGGAGTGCAGTGGCGTGATCTCGGCTCAATGCAACCTCCCAGGTTCCAGCAATTTTCCTGCCTCAATCACCTGAGTAGCTCGGATTACAGGTGCGTGCCACCACGCCTGGCTAATTTTTGTATTTTTTAGTAGAGACGGGGTTTTGCCATGTTGGCCAGACTGGTCTCGAATTTCTGGCCTCAAGCAATTCACTCGCCTCAGCCTCCTAAAGTGCTGGGATTACAGGTGTGAGCCACTGCACCCGGCCAATCCTATATTTTAATATTTTACAGTCCTCTGTGAGCACACAAAGGTGATCATAGCTTTCCAGGTTGCTGTCCCCTCCCTCCACCATCAGTCACTCGGGACTGACCAGCTCTGACTCACAGCACCAGCCTCTGCAATAAACACAGACAAGCACAAGTCATTCCTGTGAGCCCTGGCACTGGGCCAGCCTACCAAGGCAACACCCAACCAGGACATGGGAGGAGGTAGGAGCTCCCTTAAGGAAGGAAAACAAATAAGAATGTACATTTAGGACAGGTGGTTATGGCAATTTTTTCCTTCTGTTTTCTAAGCTTTCTATAATGCAATTTTAACAAAAATTTTTCATTTCAGACAAGTAACATCTGTTTAGCAAAAAGAAAAAGGAGACATATAAAGAAGAAAAAAGATGCAAAAGATGAAAAAAAGCACGAAGATAACCCATCAACATCTTGAATTAACCTATGTTGCCATTGTAATATAGTCCAGTTTAATCAAATAGAACTTCAGAAAAAGATATAGCTTTCATCATAGGAAAGAATTATGCTGTCTTGATGATCACACTTTCATACAGAAAATAAACTGATAAGAGGTTAATGAATTCACAGTAAATTCAAAATCAGAAGTGAGGTCTTTTAACAACACATTCGTCTTTAAAGTAGTACAGTTGAAACTCATGTATGTCATCATAAAAACAAAGCAGGAACTGTTAAACACACACTTATCAAAGCTACATGTTAAGTGTGACTTGAATCTGACCAGAAACATTCCCGGCCTGCCTACTCCTCCTAGAGGCTGTGTGGGTTCTGGGGTCGACGGCATTGCTGGAGACCTTCGCAAGTACCTTATCAGCAAAGTGCTGGATGACAAAGGATGTGTTCGACATTCTAGGCTTTTCAAACAAAGGGTTCTTGTTGACAAAATTATTATACAGCTTTTGAAGCCAGTTTTCATCAGTTCCATGTGGTAACTGGAAAATAAAAATAAAGCAACTAGCAAGTAAGAAAACTAGAGATTCATACAGGCGAGGAAAAGCACTAATTCTAAGAAACCAAGGTGATTTGGCACTTTAGTGAACTGCTCTCAATTACAGGCTTCCTATTTATTTATTTTTGAGATGGAGTCTGGCTCTTCCACCCAGGCTGGAGTGCAACGGCGCCATCTCAGTCCACGGCAACCTCTGCCTCCTGGGTTCAAGTGATTCTCCTGCCTCAGCCTCCCAAGTAGCTGGGATTACAAGTGCCTGCCACCACGCGCGGCTAATTTTTGTATTTTTAGTAGAGACGGGGTTTCACAATGTTGGCCAGGCTGCTCTCCAACTCCTAAACTCAGGTGATCCACCCACCTTGGCCTCCCCAAAGTGCTGGGGTTACAGGCATTAGCCACTGCGCCTGGCCTTAAAGCCTTTTTTAAAAGAGCAACTTTAGGCATCAATTTGTCCTTGATCTTAATCTTTAGGGCACTTTAAAAATTATTGACAAATAACAATTACATATAGTTGTGGGGGGTATGAGGTGATAATTAAATGGATACATCAACGTCCCTTTAGAAGAACAAAACTTTAAAAAGAAATGGTTGCACAATAACTTTAGAATGAAGAATTTTATTTCTATAAAATGGGTGGTATTTTATTTCTTCCCAAAGAAGTCTAAAGGTTCAGGAAAAAAATAGTGTGGGTTCCATTACATGAACATGACCTTTATTCACGGGTGAATGGGAAAAGGCTGGCACCTGAATAGACAGTCATCCCCTTCCCTTGCCTCAGGAAAACAGTTTTTCTTATTTTACTTCCTAATTAACTCACTCCTTGAAATAAGAGCATACCTCCTTGTACTAAGCTAGTTGCAAAATTTGTTCTTGATACACGTGATTTTTTTTTTTTTGAGACGGAAACCCTGTCTCTACTAAAAACACAAAAATTGGCCAGGCACGGTGGCTCACGCCTGTAATCCCAGCACTTTGGGAGGCTGAGGTGGGCGGATCACGAGGTCAGGAGATCGAGATCATCCTGGCTAACATGGTGAAACCTTGTCTCTACTAAAAATACAAAAATTTAGCTGGGCGTCGTGGCGGGCACCTGTACTCCCAGCTACTTGGGAGGCTGAGGCAGGAGAATGGCATAAACTCAGGAGGCAGAGCTTGCAGTGAGCTAAGATACACCACTGCACTCCAGCCTGGGAGACAGTGAGACTCCATCTCAAAAAAAAAAACAAACAAAAAAAAGAAAAAATTAACCAGGCATGGCCGGGCATGGTGGCTCAAGCCTGTAATCCTAGCACTTTGGGAGACTGAGGCGGGTGGATCATGAGGTCAGGAGTTTGAGACCAGCCTGACCAACATGGTGAAACCCCATCTCTACTAAAAATACAAAAATTAGCTGGGCGTGGTGGTGTGCACCTGTAATCCCAGTTACTCAGGAGGCTGAGGCAGGAGAATCGCTTGAATCTGGGAGGTGGAGGCTGCAGTGAGCCGAGATCACACCACTGCACTCCAGCCTGGGCAACAGAGTGAGACTCCGTCTCAAAAAAAAAAAAAAAATTAGCTGGGCCTGGTGGTGGGCGCCTATAATTCCAGCTACTCCAGAGGCTGAGACAGGAGAATCGCTTGAACTCAGGAAGTGGAGGTTGCAGTGAGCTGAGATCACACCACTGCACTCCAGCCTGGGTGACAGAGCAAGACTCCATCTCAAAAAAAAAAAAAAAAAAATCCTTTAACCCCGAAACCTTATTAATCCCCTCTTGGGGATTATTTGTTCTTGTGCCCCCACAAGAGACACTGCCAGGCTGGCCAACTTCGGGGTTTCCCAGAGGGAAAGGTAAGAAGAAAACTCCTAGAGAGCTCTTCCGGTGAATCACACGATGTTGATTTTTCAGCTATAGCTGATGACTCACAAGAACCAGGATGTAAAAGAAAACTCAATTGTTATTAGTCACCGACAGCTTGAGTGGAGTCACCTGCTGTTTCCATGCATGTTTCTACATACACCTTAGGTCAGCCTCTGTGCTGGACGTTACCTAAGAGGTGGTGCAGCTCCCCAAGGGTGGTCTACACAGGCTGAGGGCAAAAGGCCCAGCGGGCCCTCTGGGGTCCCTGCTGTGGATGCTGTCCCAGCATTAATATCCACCCAACCAACTGGGTAAACACCAGGATTTTACAAGCACACTTCAAAAAAACTGCTTTGCAAAATGCTCCTCTGTTAATACTTAAAAGTTGAAAAAAACAATTATTCTTAAAAGTTACCAAACATTCTTCATCCAGTAACTCCAGAATTCCCATTTTTGCTTCAATCAGATCAATAACCGGTTGATTGTCATAGAAATCTATCAGCGTCCAAGGGATATCTTCCTTCATGTATTCTTCTTGTTCCAGTTTGAAGACATGCTAGGAATCCAAAGTTAATACAGAAAGTAAAACAGAATATTAAAGTGTGTTTCCAAAGAGCAGGACGTAAGCATTTGGAAAACATAAATGGTTGATCTGTAATATTTATGTTTAAACAGGAAGACCCTGAAGTATAGACAAGGCCCATACTATGATCAATACCACTGAGTTCCTAAAGCGGGTCTAGCTGTCATCCTCCCACCTAGTCTGAGTGGGTCTCCACCTCCCAGGACATGGCTTGGGCCAGCCTGTGTCACCACCAGCACCACATGGTACTCAGTGTGGTCCTACAGCCCCTTCCTGCTAGGAGCTATTCAAGGACAGATCCAGCCTCTTTGGCCTAATGCAGCCTGGCTGGGTGGAGCCAACTACCTGAGAATGCTAGTTGCCGGGCCAGTGAGAGAAGCCCACTGCTTAGAGATCTTTGTGCACTACTTATTTGGGCTGTAGGGGTATCCGGGAGGCTTCCAGAGGATGTACTCAGGCCTACCATGGAGGATGAAAGAAAGCTGGGCTGGTTGGTGGTGAGGGGTGGTGAGGGGTGGTGAGGTGTAGTGAGGTGTGGTGAGGTGGGGTGTGGTAAGGTGGGGTGGGGTGGGTGGGGCATCAAGAACAAAAGCCTCCCATGGAGGAATCCCAGTGGGAACCGCACAAAAGCTCAATGGGTGCTTGAGAAATGCACCTCAAGCAGGTTAGAAAGTACAGGAGGACAGCAGGCAATGTGGTGGCAAAGAATGGTAGAGTCAGATCACCCGAGACCTTCACACCCTCCCTAGAGAATTCTGGGCCTATGGCCTTTTTCTAGGAGCAGTGAGGACCCACTGGAGGGTGGAGGGATTATGACGAGACCTGAAGGATGGCTCAGAGGAGGGAAGGACCGGAGGCAATGAGACCAGTGAGGACTCAGCCCGATGCTCTTGGTGGCTGCGACTTGGGGAGGAGGATGACGAGGGAAGAGGTCAGGATGGACGTCAGGCTCAGGACACGGGGTCCATGGTGTGACGTGACCACAGAAAGTCACGTGGAGGGTAAGTGGGCTGAGAGGAGAAGGTGGCACCTGCACTTCTACACCTGCTACTGCTGAGCTCCCTGCGGGCATCAGGTGCAAGGCCCAGTGGCAGCCAGATGAGGGAGACCGGAGATCAGGAGAGTCCTAACCAAAGCTTCCTGTGCCGACAACTGAAGGAAGGTACTACCCCTCCTGGGAGGATCTACAGATGGAAAGACGACTCAGAAAAAGGAGAAGAGGAAAAAGGAAGAGAAGGAGGAGGAAGTGGATGAGGAAGAAGAACAGGAGGGGATAACAAAAGCAAAAACAAAAACCAGAATTGCAGCCTCTGATTTGTGATTTTTGGCAAGACATCTGCCATCAGTGTCACTTTGAGGGTAAGGTGGACATGCTGGGGAGCAGCACGCCACTGCAGCCAGGGGACAGGGTAGCAGCCACAGAGAGTTGGACTTCAGGTGAGTTATACTGAATATGCACTTGGAATAAACCTCAGCTGTAGTTATTAATGTTAAATTTCCAGGAAAGCCTTGCAAATGTTAAAGAAATAGAAATTTACAATGGAATGAAATTTAATGGTTATACATGAATTAATTCTGGGCAAAAAAAAAAGAAACTTCTGAGTAGGATTCAATGTTAGGTCTTCTCACAACATTAGACAGCTATTATTGACTCTTTTAAAATTGATATATAATAGTTGTACATAGTTTTGTGGTACATGTGGTATTTTGACACATGCATACAATGTGTAATGACGACTCATTTTTAAAACAAGGAAACAGAGGCTTAGAGAGCCCCAGGTCCCAGAGGGAGGTAGAGCTGAGACTCAAACCCAATTTAGTTTGAGCCAAAGCCCAAGCTCTCCAAGACTTTTCCTCAGGGGTTCTGAGGCAGAATAAGACTAAACACTAACAAAGGTATAACCTTTCCATGGAGTAACGGTTAGGGTATTAATACATGATTTCTATTATGAACTGGAATCAAAATTCTTCCCATGAACATGTAGCCAAAGTTTAGGATGTAGGCTAAAAGGAAAATGTGAGTTAGTAAAGCATTTTCACTTTCATGGCTTTTCAGAAACAGAGCCAAATAGAAATGTGAGGGAGGCAACTATTTAAAAAAATATGAGAGTTGTTTCATGGTAGAGCCAATGTAGAAGGATGTCCAATCAACTTTTAACTTCATCGATTTTTGTTAGGAGCAGAAAGGCATCAGTACTGTTGGGAGTTCAAAAGTGAATTCACTGAAGTTCTTGCATCTAGGGAACTGATTTAAGAGGTCGAAATTGTATTCAATACACATAGCAATAATAAATGCCAAAACGGCCACAAGTAGCATTTAGTCAACATTTTAAAAATTGTCTTATTCATCTTTCTATCTCAGCACTTAACTTGGTACCTGGTATACACAATAGGCACTCAAAAATGTCTTTTGAATAAACAAATCTTCCTAGTGGGAAAAAAAATTGGAATCCATCTCCTGTCTGTTTCCATGGGAGGATACATTTGATCTTATCAGTAGTTACGAAGGTACCATATATGTCTTGTTCTAAATTAAGGCTGGAGAAACTCATTCCCATAATCCATTGGCCATCTGCTGTTTAGTGCTGCATGCGCCGAGATAAGCACTGGGCTGAGAGAGACAAAGAATGCCAGTCCTGGACTCTCCAGGTGACTAAGTCTATTTGGAGACTTGCATGCAAATGATGATAATCCCATGTGACGGGCCTGTGACAAGGAAGCACATAGGAGGAGGCCAGGAGATAACGCGGAAGGCTCTCAGGGGAGCTGGATCTCAAAACACAAGCTGGAGTTGGCCAGGTGAAGATAAAGCAATGGGGAAAAAACAGGAGCAGGTGGGTTAAGGCAGAGAAAGCAGCAAGTGCAAAGACAGAGAGGCTCGAAAGAAAGTGGAGGCCTCAGGCAACCAACTAAATAGTTTTGCCTGGCTGCACAGAGGGTCTGTATCCAAGAGGCGCAGTAAGGCTCACACATTGGCAGGTGATTCAAAAAAGAGCAAATAGATGAGAGGGTGTGATTTCAAGATTTGGCCACAAGGTGGTGCAGTAACCCAGCGTGAGGCTCCTTGCATAAAAATTTGAAACCTGAAGAAGAATGCCTCTTTCCATGATCACACACACACACACACAGACACACAGACACACAGACACACAGACACACACATACACACGGCTGAGAACTAGTCAAGAAGGCAGAAGGGTCACTTACCATGTTAAACTGTTGTTGCAGTTTTTCATTAGCGTAATTGATGCAAAATTGTTCAAAGCTGTTCACATCAAAGGTTTCAAAACTGAAATACAATTTAAACAAGTTAAAATATAACCTGAAGCAGGACATATGCATTTGTTTATAGATATTTTTTGACACTTAGAAGCTTAAACATTTGCTATATCTTCTACAAGTTTTAAATGCCCCTCAAAGCTTCTGGTTTTAATGATATCCTAGTAGTCAGTTTATATGTAACCCTTTTCCTGGTTGTCCCCTGGAAGGAATCTGGTAGGTATAAAACACCTACCCCAAGCAAGGCATTAAAATAGGCGTGTCACGATATGGTGTAGTCTGCACAACAACAGTGATATTGGCAATTGTTATTCTGACTTTACAGGTCAAAAATAAGCCTGAGAGGTTAAGAAACTTGCCAAAGGTCACACAGCTTGTGTCAGAACTTAGCTGCGAAGCTGCCTGACTGTGATGCCTGTGCCTTCAGTGAGAAGGCAATGTGGTTTCCTATTCTCCTTTCCTTGTCTGTTGAGGGCAGGAGCAGCACAATTGCGGCACAATTTTGCCTCCCGAAGGGGTGCTTTCAGAGTTCCTGGAGGAAAAGGACAAAGTCATTTCATATCCTACAGCCCAGCACACTCCGTCAGGGACGAGACAGACACGGCTGGCTTCCATGTTCAGACTTTCATCAGTTGCCTCTGCAGTTGCTTTGAAGTTGCAAGCTCAAGAACTGAGAGGAGCCCTTGGGGACAGGCCTGGGAAGCAGACTAGATACGGCACAACAGTGAGCCGTGCGGGGGCTGGAGAGCCATCAGGATTGTCCAAGGGGCAGCTGCTACTCAGCTCCTGCCAGCCGTAGCCATGGACGAATGTGGGCCAGGATGTTAGATTCACTGGTTCTCAAGAAAAGGCAGAAAACTGGGACTTTTAAGTGAGTAATCCCACTCTGCAAAACATGCTGTGGGCAGAACAAAACAGAGGCGCCAAATTTAGCACCTGGCCAGATGCGCTCCAGCTGGGAGGCAGCTTGCTGAGCGCTTTAAGGTGTCAGCATTTATGCATGTCACCTCCCTTAACCCTCACACAGCCCTATGTGAAGGGCTCCTGTGGCTCCACTGTCACACGAGGGTCAGAGAAGGAGTGACCATGGTGAGGACCAACAGCCAGCAAGTGGTGCCAGAAATGCAATTCGACCCCAGTGCTTGGTGCCTCTAAAGCTTTGTTCTTAACCACCCTAATCCTGAGAGGTTCCTGCCAGCTCCTACCACGGGTTCCCTGGGAGTCTCACTTGACAGCTGGTTTGGCTCAATCTGGAATTCCTGGGCAGGGTAAGAACCTGGACTGTCCTCTAGGCAGCTCCAGGGTGACGCATAGCAGCTCGAACGGCCCCATTCCACACGCAGCCTTGGTGGCTCAGAGATTTGGAGGCTGGTCTGCTCATGGAAGCAAGGCCAGGGCTGGGCCTAGGGGAGATTCAAAAGGGTCTCACTGCGCTCTGCAGCTCACAGTTGGGGCCAAGGGCAGGGCTTTCTAGAACCTGGCAAAATGTCAAATATCAATGCATTATTTGGGGGCACAAAGAACTGAAGTTTAGGACCTATGGAAAGACCTAGATCTGTGACTTAAAATGCTAAAGGCACATTGACTATGATAACACTTCACATTGGATCCATGCTTATGGTTTTCAAGGTACCTGCATACCTTCCATCTTGTCTTCAAAATCACCCTGCAAGAGAGGCCCCATCTTGTAGATGCAGAAACTGAGGCTTGGAGAGGTTCTGTGACTTTCTTGGGGTCACGTAACTGGCATGCTATGGAGCTCACTCCGAGGGGTCTGACCCCCAGACCCAGGCTTTTCCAACTCTGGGTCCAAAGAACCTAACACGACAGGCCGGGGAGTCACCAGCCTTCGTCCGCTCTCAGCTTAGACCTGGAAGCTCATAGCCTCAGCTTTACTTGCTTTCAAAGATGCTAACTGTTCCTTTGAAGCTTCCTTATTTCCCAGTCAAAATGAGCTTTCTCAAAAGTTGCAGGTACGCCTGGGCGAGGGTTAGCCTAGAAGTGAGGCTGCTGGAGGGGGCGGGAAGGGCTTGGCCCCGGGCTGCAGCCCTGCTGCCTAGAGGAAAACTGATTTTTTGGAGGCGTCTCATGAACTCAAGGGTGGCAGCAAAGAGGCTGTTGTTAGAATATTTGAGAGGAATCTTAAAATAATTTATTCTAACAAGTCTTTGAGAATTTATAAATACTCATCTCAGGTTTTTCCACATAGCTGAAAAATTCAGATTCCTTATTACAGTGGTCCTGGATCCTGCCTGGGGGCCAACATCCAGCTTGCTACTCCTTGCACACGGCTGCCCCTGCTCTGTCCCCACCCCCTGCTAACCTCCAGCACACCTTCCTCCCTTCCCAGGACTCATCCCAACCTCTACTGCCGGCCTGCCGCCCTCACCAGTCTCGGTCCCACGGCGGCAAGAGCCGTGTGTCTGTGCTGTTCAACCATTGCCTCCAACACAGTGCCTGGGATATAAATATCTGTTAGATAAAAATATGAAATAATGGCCGGGCGTGGTGGCTCACGCCTGTAATCGCAGCACTTTGGGAGGCCGAGGTGGACAGATTGCAAGGTCAGGAGATCGAGACCATCCTGGCTAATACTGTGAAACGCCATAGCTACTAAAAATACAAAAAATTAGCCAGGTGTGGTGGCAGGTGCCTGTAGTCCCAACTACCAGGGAGGCTGAGGCAGGAGAATCACTTGAACCTGGGAGGAGGAGGTTGCAGTGAGCTGAGATGGTGCCACTGTACTCCAGCCTAGGCGACAGAGCAAGACTCTGTCTCAAAAAAAAAAAAAAGAAATACACTCTTAAAATAAAGGACTGCCATTTAAAAATACATTTTTAAAACACCCAAAAGAACAGAGAATAACAGAACAATTACATATTTCCACCACAGTGAAACAGGACTATTTTTAATGAGGACTATCCATTTTTAAAAGTTCACTTAAGCTTTTACGGGCTGCTCAAACACTTTCTTGGAACAAGACAAGGTAAATAATTGACTAGACTATCCCAGTAATGTATTAAGCATTTTATAACTGTTGACATGTACTATGAATTGGGAGCCATACATATTAACGTAGAATCTAAATTAAACAAAGCAACTCCCTTGAGGCACTGTCTCCCATTTGACAGCTATGGGAAAAGCTGCCTCTCTACCCGCGTGCAAGTCCAACAGCGTGACAGCGTGGCGTGGCCCTGTCCCCTCCTCCCCAGGAGGCAGCAGCAGGGCCATGAAGGCCAGGGCTCGGCTCTCCCCTTTGCATGGGGAATGGGGTTGAGCTGCTTTTTGCCAGGGTGTGGGGGGAGATCCCCCAATCCAGGTGGAACACTCCACGATGCCTTTCATGGGTCAATCTTCCCCCTTCTCCTGCTAAGAAACCAGGGTGGGTCCCAGGAGAGAGGCAAGGGCTGGGCACTGGGGCCAGCTGTTGAGAAAATCCTGAGGGATAACAACCTCTGCGGAGCCCTCCATGCCAGCTTCCACTCTGGTTACTCCCCAGCAGTTTCAGCAGGAGCTGGGCCTGGGGTTTAGAGAAGGAGGACCAGGCAGAGACAATGAAAAAGAACCCAATTCCAGGATGGGATGAAGGGTAAGATCTCCGGGAGGAGGGCTGGGGAAAATCCAAGACCTTCTCACCCGAGAACAGAAAATGATTGGGGTGGCGGTGGCTGATCAGAGACCTGGGTTCAGTCCACCTCTGGCCGCTGGGCTTGGGCAAGATGCAGGCCTAGGTGACTTGTCGTCCCCTGTGATTTGAATGGGAAGGGACCCCGGGGCTCCACACCACAGGGGCCTTTGGTGGGAAAAGCAGAAGCAGGAGCCTCACAACTGTGCTGGGTTTTCCCACCAGTGGAGCAACTGTGACCAAGTTATTGAGTCTTTCTAAGCCTTGGTTGTTGCAGCTCTAAAATGGGGATAGTTATGAGGTTGCTTAAGAATGAAGTGAGAAAGCTCAGGGAAGTCAGGCAGCCTCAGAGCTGGCACACAGTGAGCTCTTAACGCCAGTCATTACTAATTCAGCATCTCTTTAATGCACTTTAAATAAACGGCACCATAGCCCAGTAGAGTGTACTTAGCATCTATAGGGGCAAAAGCAGAGAGTGTTATCTTTCTAATCATGTGAAATACAAAGGAACCAGAACAAAATAATCTAAAAACCACATGGTTCTCAACATGTAAAGGAGGAAAGACAGGCTCACTGAAGAGAATCTTACCCATAAATGTCCAAAACACCAATAAAAGTGTGCTGCTTGCCTGAAAACTGCAACGCTTGGTTAATTCTCTCCACAATGAAGTCGAACAGGTGAGCATAGATCTTTTTGGCCAGAGCATCCCTGGCATTGACAGCCTGAGGCCTGGTCATGGGTTTTACCACCGTCTCAGAGCTTGTGACGATTTTGCGATTGCACAGCCACTGAGCAACTCTGCCACTCTCCAGGCCCAGGAGCTCACAGAACACCTTCAGGTGACTGTCATCCTCCTTCAAAAACAAGCACAAGCCCCGTCAGGTGGCCCAGCCATCCAAAGCCACACAAACCCACCCGGCCCAGGCCCCTGTGCCCACACTCAGGCCTGTGCAAGAGCTGACTAGTAGCTGGCACAAGGATGTCCAGGCCTCAGGAGGTGGAGACAGACCTGGGAGTAGAGCGAGAGGGCTGCACCGGCACGGGTCCTGCACCTGGCCCTTGGAGGACCACCCCTGCAGCAATGCCGGGGAGTCCAGGGCTGCATCCCACACTGATTTTTCATGTTAACCAAAGAATGTCCGCGGTGACTAAGGCCATGGAGGTCATCCTCCCTAGACCCCGCCCTGTTCCTGTGGATGTGGATGCAGCCCTCTCTCTTCCCTTTGTACCATCCTGGGCCACTTGTCAAGAGTGTGCATTCACCCTGCCCCACCTCGTGTGGCCAGGGGTTTGCCTGGATGATGGCCCAGGAGGTACCTGGGTGTTGCTGCCAGGCAGAAACTGGTGCGGTTCCCGTGGCTGAGCTAGTGCCTCAGCTGACATGAGGCCTGGGGTGGGACTTTTCCTGCATGCACAAAGTGAAATCTTGCTTCTCCCCCAAGCCCGGGCATGAGAGCTGCCCCGCTGGTCAGCAGATGAAAAGAGGGAAGAGGTGCTCCCATTTCCCTTCAGCCGGTGTGGACAAAGGGCTCCTGTCCTCAGGCGAGGATGTGACTCCCAGCTCCTCTGTCAGTCAGGAAAACTCCCAAGGCAGGCTCCCCTGCAGGCACCATTCCAGCCCACCAGGACACCCACGTGATTGCACTAAAAAGCCTCAGGACACAGTGGAGGAAGCCATGGAAACAGCCCTGCCCCTCCCTGCGCTCTACCCACACCCCTGCAGACCAGCATCACAGTAACACAGAGCTGGCTTTGACGTGCCTGACCTCATAAGGGAGGGGACTGGCAGAGGCATTTGGTTTCCTTCCTTCTAAGAACCAACGAAACCTTCTGAGTCAAAAACAATTCAGCTGCAGGTGCTGCTATGGGAAAAAAATGCAAAGGGCAGCAGCTTTTCAGAAAGTCAGACGGCTTTGTCCAAATTTAACGTGTCCAACGTTTCAAGTTCCTGATACAAATGGGTGGAAATGGATCCCAAATCTAGGACCAATAATTATAGGACTGGGAATTTTCCACAGATATTCTTAGAACACAGAAAGGATTTTCTGCCAGTCAATGTTAATTCCTCCTCCAAAATGCTACCTTCACAACAAGCTTCACGGGAGAGGGCTCAGTGTGGTGGCATTTGTTGGGCAGAAACCACATTTTTAGTCTTTGGGGGTTTAGGGGAAAAAGGGCAGAAGCCCAGCTTCTCTGAGGTAACTGAGCAAAGAAACAGAGGGACCTGCCACTTCGGACACGCCAGACTCTCCCCCAGGCCTCTCGTCACTTCTCTCCCTGCTTTCCCACTTGGGGAACTGACTCATTCTGGGAGGTCTGCACACCGCGGGGGGATGGGAGGGGTGCTGAGGTGAAAGCTGGAGGAGAAGAAGGAGAACTACTTCCTGGTCACAGTAACAGGCCTAAAACGCCGAGCCCAGGAGCTCATGCTCCACTCAGCTCTGCCCTCTCCCCAAACCGTTGGTAGCAGACAGCCAGGAACTCACCGGGTACACAAAATGATCAACTATTCCCATCAGTTATTTGAGGGACATGAAAATAGACATGGTTACGGACTGAATATTTGTGTCCCTCCAAAACTCAGATGTTGAAGTCCTAACCCCCAACGTGACAGTATTTGGAGATGGGGCCTTTGGGAGGTAATCAGGGTTGGCGAAAGTCGAGAGGGTGAGGCCTGCCATGATGGGATTAGTGTTCTCGTAAGAGGCATCACAGTGTCTGCTCTCTCTCCACCATGAGGACACAATGAGAAGGTGGCTGTCTAGGAGCCAGGAAGTCCTCACCAGAACCGAGCAGGCTGACACTCTGCTCTCAGACTTCCAGCCTCTAGAACTGTGAGAAAACAAATGTCTACTGTTGAAGCCAGTCAGCCTGTGGCATTTTGATATGGCATTCTGAGTTGACTAGGACAGACATGTCACTGTTAATGCAAAGCTTTAAAGGTAGGCAGATTCTGTGTTTCATAGAAACATTTTTTACTTGTGTTTGTTTTCTTCTTTACATGGACATTGATGAGACTAATTAAACACATACCCCTCCCCCAAGAATCACTACTCATAGTATGTGTCATAGAAGAAACACCCATTAAATTAACTTGTGTCCATTAAAGAAATCTATCACAAAACTTAAAACACATTCCCAGGAAGCCAGCACCACTGACGTCTGAGTCAAGCAGGTGTAAGGAGGTAGTGAGTGTCCTTCTGCTGAAAACTACCCAGCGTCCTTAAGGTCCTACGTGGTCTGCCATCCCCCTTCTCCCTCTGGTCTCATCCACACCCTCCCTGTCACTCACCCCTGCTGTATCTCAAATGACATCTTCTGCCTGGGAGTTTCCGCACTTGCTGTTCTTCCCCCATCCACAGGTACAACCTGCTTCTTCATCCCCTTCAGGCCGCTGCCCACCACCGCCTTCCCGGAAAGGCTTTCTCTGACCACCCCACATGAAAGGCACGGCCCCTCCGCATGCCCCCTCTGCTTTACTTTCCTCTGTGCCAGCCGTCACCAGCTGCCGGAGATCACATTTGCTTGTTGTGTCTCCTCCCTACCCCTGATCATAAGCTCTCTGAAGGGCTTCTTGCTTTGTGTCGTTCACTGCTGTTTCCCCAGATGCTATGACTGTCCGTGGCACTTAGTAGGTGCTGCATACGGACTTGTTGAATAAAAGAAAAACACACAGAAGACACATTTCCCCTCCTCTACTGTTGCAAGGGGAGGAGGCTTTACTCCTTGAAGGCAACCCCTGAAAAACCCTTGCTGCCTGCTTCCTGCTAAACCAGTCTACCCAGGAGGCCGTCTATGCCTGCTGCTAAAAAGCAAAGGCAGGCCAGCTGCGAACCGGTTCCACTATGACCCTCGGACAAAGGAAAAGTAAAACAAATGAGCATCTCACACTAACTGAGGACCTCTCGTTGCCCACCGCGGTGATCTGCACGTTGCCCAGATGTAGGATGGCTGCCAGGATTTTAAAAACGTCCATCTGAAAATCCTCCTTGAAACCTGAAAACAAACATTTTCCCAGATTAGGAATACTGCATCTCTTCTCTGACTAGTAAGATGGGCACCTGGATTCATTCGAGATATGCAGGTCGCATCAGTGCCAAGCTCTGGGACAGGAACGTGAAGTGGACCCAGGGGCCTCTGGTGCACTATTCCTTCTAGTCGACCTCTGTAGACACACGTCATATGTGTCTATACACAGGTTTTCCCTGTGCCATGCCTGCTAGGAAGTTCAACACAAAAATTAATACCCGAGTAACCGTTTCACTTCAGGTTCCTCAGACAGTCGTCCTGCCTTGATTCTGTGCTTGATTTTGAACGTTTTTCACTTTTCTTTTTGCTCACAAGCTCTCTGAATCCGTGAATTATTTTCTAGGTGGGATTGCTGGAGGGATGCCGTTTCGTCTGCTCTCCGCCCCAGGGGACTTGGTATAAACCAAGGCGATGGCCTTTCATGCCCTCTGGCCTTTGGTTGGGCTTGATTCATGGGGAGCCCCGGCAGGAGAACAGAGAGAGGAGCGAAGGTTCTGAGAGCGTCTTCCCCAGCCACTGTCCCTGGGAAGCTGCCTCCAGCTGGCTGCATGGCCCGAATGACAGGAGGTCACTACTCCTCTGGGGCTGACTTTACCCAACTCTCCTTCTAGGCTCCAGAAACCCAGAAACACTTGGATGCCCACATGGGAAAGAGCAGTGAACAGTTCTGCTGCTGCCCCCAGGTGCCCACTGCCCCTTGTATTAGTAGATCCCCTAGACTCCACTCACAACTTTGTAGTTGTAAATAATAAATAATCCCTCTTGTATCCTATTGTGAGCCTGCCCCATGTTTCCCATTGGGACTTTGATTGCAGTAAGTAGAATATAAATTATAACTACATACCATATTCAGTCACCATGAGGGCATTAGCACATTTCCTGGAGCCAATAAGAAAGCAAACCAGCTGCTAGAAAGGACTGTGTGTTCAAACCCTGCAAATCACAGTGTAGACCTGCACGCTGTGAGCCCGGTGATGCCAGGTCGGGATCCCCCCAGTGTGTGTTAATGACACTGTGGTGACCTGAGGAGCTGAGAGATGCGCGCGGGCTGGCAGGCAGGCTCATTCACACCAGACAGGCTGCCTGGTCCACCCTGGAATGGACACCGGAATGGAAGCCAGTGACCCCTCATTTGAGGATACCTGGAGTTTTCATTAGCAGGTAGGTCATGTTCTTTAACAATTTCAAAACCTACTTTTTTTTTTTTTTTTTTTTTTAGACAAGGTCTCACTCTGTTGTCCAGCCTGGAGTGCAGTGGCATGATCATGGCTCACTGCAGCCTTGACCTCCTAGGCTCAAGTAATCCTCCCACCTCCACCTCCTGAGTACCTGGGACTACAAATGTGTGCCACCACACCCAGCTAACTTTGTGTAGAGATGGGGTTTCGCCATGTTGTCTAGGCTGGTCTTGAATGCCTGGGCTCAAGTGGTCCACCCTCCTCGGCCTCCCAAAGTGCTGGGATTATAGGCATGAGCCACTGCACCTGGCCCAGAGTCTCCTGTACTACAAAGATTAAATAAAATCAGTCTCAAAAGCTTTCAATCCAAGAACACAGGGAAGACTCCAGCTCCAGCTGAGTCCAGGCACTTGCTGCCTTTCCATGTGGAGGTAACTCCTCCATCTGAAGGACAGATGTGTCCAACAGAAGCATACCCCTAGGCCTCCACCACAGTAATGACAGGCAAGTGACCACGAGCAGCAACTAAAAACGCCAGGTGCAGGAGCCTCCATCCTGGCACTCCTCCCTGCTTTCTGTGATCCACAACTAAATCCCTCAACTACTCCAGGCCTTCCAGAAACGCAAAAGGGAGATGACAACTCCAAAGCAGTAATATGAAAGAAAGAATTCAAGACCTGTGTTAAGTAATCACCCTTAGTGAGCCTGTCACACAAAAGCAATGCCAGCCTGAATCAGATTTCCAGGGGGAGCTCACTGGTCAAGTTCCTAGCGCCTGAGGTCCCGGAGACAGCCTGATTCCAAGGTGTTCGTCCCATCAGAGAGCAAGGGGCATAGCAACACTCAAATGGCAGGGATCAGTGGATGAATCACGTGAGAAAGACACAGCAGAAGAGCAGAGGAGAGGGACTTTTTAATCAAAATGCATCCTCTCGCACTTCTCCAGGGGTAATCTCAATGCCAGCTGAGGGACCTCAGCAGCAGAAGCGAGGGGAAGGCGAACGGAACACCGCCTCAGGCACTGTCCTCGGTATTTTCCACCCATCAGCTCCTCTCATGCTCACTGCAACCACAGGAAGGAATCCTAGTATTGTTCCCATCTCACAGAAGAGGAAACTAAGGCACAGGAAGGTTAGGGAACTCACCCGAGGTCACACTGAGTAAGGCATATCTAAGCAGTTTAACGCCAGTGCCCACCACAGTATGAGAAAAGACCCACAGCATTCATGAGCCATCTAGCTTCACCCTAGCGTGTCTAAACAGAGAAGTCCCTGATGACCTCGTGCAAGGTGAAGGAAAAGTGTGAGCAGGGTCGCTTGCTGAGGTATCCTCATTTGACGGCAGAGGTGCAGGCAACAGGTGCAGTGGCCCCAACCTCTTACCACCTGCCCACTTCACACAGCACAGCAGGCGGCCATCACCATTAACGCTGTGAGAGGACACAGTACTCCACCTCTCTACAAAACTCCAGAGGGCTTTGTCTAAAACATCTAGGTCTGTGCACAGGCTAAGTGTCCAGGGCCAACCCCGCACATGCGGGGTCCTGAGGGTGAGTGCCTCTCTCGCCTTGTCTCAGTCTTGGCCCTGGGACTGAAGAATGTGATATGGAAATCTGTAAACATAACCTAAGTTGTGTGATACACGGGGGCAAATGGCTGCAAATTGCTTATCTCCAAAAATTAGAAAAGGTTTCATGGAAGAAGAGACGGTTTTACTCAGAGTATGGTGAGGGTTTGGACAACTGGGAATGTAGAGAGCTAGAAGGCAGGGAGTAGCAGTTACCACGCACCAGCTACGTGCTTGGCCTGGTGCTGGGGACTTTTACATACACTTCCTCGCCAGTTGTCACGAAAGGTAAGGTGTGCTGCCACTCACAGATCGAGACACCAAGTCTTGGCTGGGCACGGTGGCTCATGCCTGTAATCCCAGCACTCTGGGAGGCAGAGGCGGGTGGATCACCTGAGGTTAGGAGTTCAAGATCGGCCTGGGCAACATGGTGAAACCCCGTCTCTACTAAAAATACAAAAATTAGCTGGGGGCGGTGGCGTGTGCCTGTAATCCCAGCTGCTCAGGAGGCTGAGGCAGGAGAATTGCTTGAGCCCCAGAGGCAGAGGTTGCAGTGAGCTGAGATTGCACCATTGCACTCCAGCCTGGACGACAGAGCGAGACTCCGTCTCAAAAAAAGACACCAAGTCTCAGAGTGGTACTTAGACTCATACCAACTAGGATTTGAATTCACGTTCATTTGATCCCAAAGCCTACTCGATTTGCCCTACATTATCTTGCTGTGAGGAGGACATGATAGAGGTGAGAGACAGTAGAAGGATCAGGGAGATGACAGTGGGCAGGGCAGGGCATATCCTTCAGCCCAGCCAGAGTTTGGCCACCTGTCCCCTCCTCACGCACCGAGCCCACTCTCCATGCAGTAGATTATACAGAGATTGAAATGACGACTATAATTATTTTCAGAAAATGTGAATCAGTGCCAAAAGTGTTTATCTTATTATTACAAAATGTTCAAATTGCCCTTCTCCTTGAAGCAGGTTTGAGGGAACAGAGTCTGATGGTGATTTTGCTTAGAAAACCATCTTGTTTTCACTTTCCATTATCCAGCTGTGATCGTCTTACCTATTCCTTCGATATATTTAACCTGAAATTCTTAGCCTTTTACATTCAGATACAGTCAACTAGGCTACAAGAATGAAAGCACTTAGAATGAATTGGTGGGAGATTTCAGCAAGAGAGATTTCAGCAAGACGTAGAAATGACTGGCTGGGCGCGGTGGCTCACACCTGTAATCCCAGCACTCTGGGAAGCCGAGGCAGATGGATCACGAAGTCAGGAGCTCGAGACCATCTTGGCCAACACGGTGAAACCCTGTCTCTACTAAAATACAAAAAATTACCCAGGCATGGTGGTGCGTGCCTGTTATCCCAGCTACTTGGGAAGCTAAGGCAGGGGAATTGCTTGAACCGGGGAGGCAGAGGTCGTGCCACTGCACTCCAGCCTGGCGACAAAGCAAGATTTCGTCTCAAAAAAAAAAAAGAAAAGAAGAGAGAAAGAAAGAAATGGCCAACGGCCTCACCCTGATCAAAAGCTTTGACTGGCAGCTTCATGTGGATGTCTAGACTCATACAGAATGGGAGAGCGAGTGCCTGTTTCTGTAAACACCATCTGGTAGACAGCCTTTCTGAACATGAGCTCTGTGTGGGAAAAGTAAGGCGAGAAGGACTGGGAGCAACTGGCTGTGCTGTGAGAGTCGTGCCTGCTCCACCTGTGCCGGCATCCGAGCAACAGAAGATGGGGTTTTCTGTACAAAATGAGATGCTTGAAGACCCTGGAGTGCAAAAGCCAGTTCTACTCTGAATCCGCCGCCTAACGTTGGGTAAAATCACTTCCCATCTCTGTGCCTTAGTTTCCCGCTTATAAAATGGGAGAAACAGCAGCACTGACTTCCTAGGGTGGTTGTAGGGATTGAATGAGTTCACACAGGGGTATGAAGTGCTTAGGATGGTGCCCAGCACATTGTAAGCTCCAGATAAGTGCTGTCATTACTGTCATCATCAGGAGACCTGTGAAGGCCACAGAGGGCCAACGTTCCACTTCTGAACCGAATCGGACCTTGGCTTCACCAGTCATCCTTGTATTCAGCCTAGAAGAGCTTACAGCAGTCACATGGCTTGCAGCCCATGCCTCTGACAGTGAGCCAGGAAGGCTGAGGAAAAAAAAGGGTTAATTTCTAGCTCTTTTAAGGGAAAAGCAGTCTTGACCACTTAGTCTCCAAATACGTTCTGATGGTTTGTCCTAAAATTAGAATTGATTAGGAGCCTTCAGAACACACATATGCTGGGAATCCCCTTTTAATTTTTTTTTGAGATGGAGTCTTGCTCTGTCGCCAGGCTGCAGTGCAGTGGTGTGATGTCGGCTCAATGCAACCCTCCGCCTCCTGAGTTCTAGGGATTCCTCTGCCTCAGCCTCCTGAGTAGCTGGGACTACAGATGCCCACCACCATGCCCGGATAATTTTTTGTATTTTTCATAGAGACTGGTTTCACCATGTTGGCCAGAATGGTCTTGATCTCCTGACCTTGTGATCCGCCCGCCTCGGCCTCCCAAAGTGTTAGGATTACAGGCGTGAGCCACCATGCCTGGCCTTAATTTTTTTTAAAGAGAAAATGGCTACATCCTCGGATGGGATATTTGCTCTTACCCAGTAGCGTGAAGGTCTTTTGAGTCTCTACCATTTCAGCTCGATCATTCACACCCTCAATGACAGTATTGCCTCCCATTCTCGTATAATTAAATTCTTCGGCACTCCCTGAAATCAAAAAGTAAGATTTGTTATGTCTGTAACACAGAAATTTGGACATACACATTTATCAGAAGAAGGGAAATTCATACTTAATAAGCTGTGTCATGCACTTTACACAGTTTATTCTATTTATTCCTTAGAACTCTGCATTACAGCCAGGTGTGGAGGCTCATGCCTATAATCCCAGTACTTTGGGAGCCTGAGGCAGGGGCTTGCTTGAACCCAGGAGTTCAAGACCAGCCTGGGCAAAAGGGCAAAACCCCAACTCTACAAAAATTTAGCTGGGCATGGTGGCACATGCCAATGGTCCCAACTATTCAGGAGGCTGACGTGGGAGGATCATTTGAGCCCAGGAGTTCGAGGCTGCAGTGAACCGTGCTGGTACCACTGCACCCCAGCCTCGGTGACCCTGTCTCAAAAAAACAAAAACAAAACAACATAAAAAGAATTCTACATTACAGACGCAGAAGCTAAGACTCAGAAAAGTGAAGTAACTTTCTCAAGTTCCCATAGCCGATGGCACGCAAGAATTTAAATGCAGGCCTAACTCTAAAGCTCATGGTTTTTGTTCCTGCACCCAACATTTTTATGTAGCTTTACTGAAGTTTACTGAATGTACAATAAACTGCATGTTTAACACGTACAATTTGATAAACTTTTGACATGCATATACTCTTATAAAACCATTAGAACAATCAGGATGACTATACACACACACACACACACACACCCCTAATGTTTAAATAGTAGAGGATCTTTCAGAAAGCCCTTCTGCAAGTTCGCTATTCATATTCTGTTTGGTAGACAAGGCCAAGGATATTACCTTCATGTGAAATCTGCAGAAATTTAGATTCTAAGAGCACAAGCAATTTCTCCAAAACTAGAGAGTGTGTGAGTTCAACTCCAACATACTAGAAGTTATCTCCGACAATTCTCATCTACCAGCATAGCACAAATGGCTAAGGCAGGAGAGCCATGACAGCACAGGGCTCGGGGCCTTTTGTATTGAAGGACAAACAGCCCTATGCTTTAGCCATCTCTGGAATATAATCAATTATGACTACAAATAATGAATGACCTTGAGCCATCAAATTATGATAGAGGTGGTTTGTTTTAAAAAATGGGTTAACATGTCATACATGTTAGAAAAACAACTATCTATGCATGTTCAAATAAAATGGAAGGTTTGGTGACGCCATATGTTCCAGCTGTCAGGAGCTCTTAATCAGGTGGTTCTAGCTGGAGGAGCACAAACACACAATGAGCTATTTTTTTTTTTTTTTTATGAGATGGAGTCTTGCTCTGTTGCCTAGGCTGGAGTGCAGTGGTGTGATCTCGGCTCACTGCAACCTCCCTCTCCCGGGTTCAAGCAATTCTTCTGCCTCAGCCTCCCAAGTAGCTGGGGCTACAGGTGTGTGCCACCACACCCGGCTAATTTTTGTATTTTTAGTAGAGACAGGGTTTTGCCACATTGGCCAGGCTGGTCTTGAACTCCTGACCTCAGGTGATCCGCCCACCTTGGCCTCCCAAAGTGCTGGGATTACAGGTGTGAGCCACCACGCCAGGCCCAATGAGCTTTAAAAATAACCTCAGGCTTAAGAGTGCCCTCTCTCTCTAAACTCATCCCCCCAGCCCTAATCCAGCCCCTTAATTAGATGCACCAATTCTGTCCTTGAAACCAAAGAATCTTATATCTTTGGGCAAATACTTAAAAAAAAAAAAAAAAGACATATTAGTATAAGAAGAAAGTTAACCTAGAATTTAAGCCCCCACATAAAAGAGAGACCCTTCCACACACGATCCATCACATACCCAATTTAAGATGTTTAAATTCCGACTGCTGTGCAGATGCACAAAGCTGATAGAAAATGTGGTAATTTCGTTCATTTTCCGACTGTAAGATAAAGAAATGTCCTCAAAATTACACCAAATCCTCACAAGCAAAAATGCCATGTTTTTAACTAGAGAATCTTAGATGTCTAACCTGGATGGATAATTATCTGTCTGGGATGTGATCTGGCCAGTCCACAAGAGGCCCTTCCTCTCAACTGAGAACCGGGTGGCCTGAGATGGCCTTCCAAGTAACGAGTAACCCAGAGAAAGTGTTATTAAATGAAAATATCCTATGGAATAGGAATGACATAACTCATCCTAGTGAAATTTTTAGAAACTTCCTGCAATACAAGGTTTACTGTTGCTCTCCTCCTGGGCCAAAACGGTGAGAATTTTCTCCATTTTACTGGCAGAAAAGCCTTTCTCTTAAAACCGCCTCGATAGCTCTGATCCCATTCCCTTTCTGATAGGAAAGCCAGTCTGTCAGCTTTGTCTATTTCAAACAGTTTTTGTACTCTAGAAAGAGATACTTGATTTTTAAACTATAAGGATTTTGTAAATCCCCCAAATTAAAAAGTCATAACCTCTTCCTACAGTCATACAACTCACCTGATACTACACCTATTCACCATCAAGTTTTAATCAACAGAAAAAAGAATCCAAACTGCAAATGAAAGATAAGAAAACCCTAGTCTTCAATTCATAGCATAGTGTAGCCTGCCTGAGTATATATAATAAGAATGTAATTGTAAATAATGCTCAAAAAGTTGGGGAAAAATTTAATACTTACTTGAAAGACAACTCTGGATTTCTCCAGGAGGTAAGTTCTCATGTTGGCTCCTATAATTTGATTTTGTTCATCAAAACTGATTTCTGTGTATTTCCCAAACCGACTACTATTGTCATTGCGGGTGGTCTTGGCATTTCCGACGGCCTAAAAAAACATAACTCTTCTGAAATAACAACATTAAAAGATTTTTGCCTCAACGTTATTGCAGGAGTTTTTAGTCAAATGCAATTCCGTACCCGAGGGGAAGGTCTGATTGGCAGAGGGAGGTCTGGGGAAAGAAAGCAACCCCAGGCTGGCAGGGAACATGACCAGTCCCGAGCCTGCTGCTCAAACCTCTCCTCGGTCCCACTGGCAGACACTGGGGAGGACCAGAAAGAGCACAGGTTCTGATGTTTCAGGGCCCTGGGTTCTATCTTTGCTATCTGTGTAATGTCTTACAAGTTAGTTCACTGGCTAGGTGCGGTGGCTCACGCCTGTAATCCCAGCACTTCAGGAGGCTGAGGCGAGAAATTCACTTGAGGCCAGAAGTCTGAGACCAGACGAGGCAAAACAGTGAGACTCCCATCTCTACAAAACACAAAAAAATTAGCCAGGCATGGTGGCATGTGCCTGTAGTCCTAGCTACTTAGAAAGCTGAGGTGGGAGGATTGCTGGAGCCCAGGAGCTGGAGGCTGTAGTGAGCTATGATTGCAGCACTGCACTCCAGCCTGGGTAACTCAGCAAGACCCTGTCTCAAAAACAAACAAACAAAAAAGGTAGTTCATCTTTCCAGGTCTTAATCTCCCTATCTGTAATATGAGAATAATAAGCAACTTACTGTTATGGACTGAATGTTTGTGTCCTCCCAAAATCCTCATGCTGGAATCCTAACCCTATGTGTCGGTATGGTAAGGTGGGCCTTTGGGAAGTAATGATGTCACGAGGATAGAGCCCCTGGGAGTGGGATTTTAATGCCTATATAACAGGGATCCCAGACACCTCTCTTGCTCTCTTTCTGCCATGTAAGGGTACCGTGAGAAGACAGCAGGCAGGCACCCAGAAGAGAGGCCTCACCAGAACCTGACCCCTGCTAGCACCCTGATCTTGGACTTCCAGCCTCCAGAACTGTGAAAAATAAATTTCTGTTGTTTATAAGCCACCTGGTCGATGACACTAAAGTATATTATACTAAAGTATATTATACTTATTATTGTAACAGCAGCCCAGACTGACCAGAACACTTACAGAATTGGGAGGGTTAAATGAGAGAATATGAGGTGCCTCAACTCACTCAGGCCCCAAATGCCTAGGATGCTCAATTAAAAGTTCACATCTTTCATCCAACCTTTATTCCAATCCTTACTCCTTACTGCTTCCCTACTCAAGCTTTCCACTTAACCAAAACACTGCTCCTTCTCATCCCTCCCACTCTCTGGGCAGGATTTTTGCTTTTTACTTCTGTTCTTCAATTTCATCTCTCCTCTGCCCCTCCCCACCCTCTCTTGAGCACCCTCTTTCTAGATGGACCCTGCCCAGGTCATCATGCTGCCTGTCAACATGTATTTACTGAGCACCTACTATGTGCCATGCGCTCGGTGAACCCAATAGATATAGTCCTGCCTTCGGAGTGTACAGTCTAGTGGGGGAGACAAACCCTAAATATTTACACAAAATTATCCACTGGGCATTTAATTTGCCACTGGCTCTTGATAACTTTTATTTTGGGACGGGGTCCCGCTCTGTCATCCAGGCTGGAGTGCCAGTGGTGCAATCTTGGCTCACTGCAACCTCCACCTCCTGACTCAATCTACCTACCTCAGCCTCTTGAGTAGCTGGGACTACAGACATGTGCCACCATACCTGGCTAATTTTTTGTATTTTTGGTAGAGATGGGGTTTCATCATGTTGCCCAGGCTGATCTGGAACTTCTGAGTTCAAGAAATTCACCCACCTCAGCCTCCCAAAGTGCAGGATTATAGATGTGAGCCACTGCACCCAGCCTTGATAACTTTTCTACTGGTATCTTGGATTGTAATTTATGTTTCTAAGAAGGTTATGCCTCTGAACTATGAGCTTTGCAGTGTTTCTTAGTACCCCCTCCCCACTTATGTTTCTATTTAATTTTAAAATATTCTTACGTTAGGTTAGAAGAATCTTAACTTGGAGATTGGGTCTCATTCTTTTCCATCACTTCCCACATTAGCTACACAGTGGCTTCAACAGAGTAGATGGTCTGATAAATATTCACTGAGGATTTTGATTTGAGAAAACAGGGAGAAGAGGTCTACGAGTCTAATGTTCTTAATTATTTGCTTTGCTTCCAAAGAAATTCAAATCAATCCTCTTCCCATTTTGCAGGGCAGCTGGAGTTGGCTTGCGGGGCCCTCCTCTGTCCCTTTTGGGTGCCCCTTCTTCCTTGAGGGCTGTCTCCTCACCCCAGGGCACTGTCACGGTTGGTCTTGCCCACTCCCTGTCCCAGTCAGCAGTGTGCTGATGAACTGGCTCTTGGGGAGGGCAGGAGGAAGAGTCTTTACATGTGGCCTTTGCCAAGGCAGAAGGTATAAATTTTCCTCCCATGACTGACGTCAAACGACCAAAGGTTTATCAATCAGCTTGCAAAACTCCTGAATATTTTAACAATCAGCTCATGAAAGCTGATGCCAGCTGGTTGGAGAACACCAGTGATTTCAGTGCACCAGTGATGTTTGGTTTTCCCCTGGGACGTAAATGTAAACAGAGGACTCCTGGAATCTGATGGTAGACTTCCAGCCCAGGAGGTATAGCAGGAGAGAGTCTTGAAAGCAGCAATTCTGCCCCCATCTCCTTCAAATCACACCAGCAAATAGGCTTCCTGGGTCTTTCCTGCCCTCACTTCTTTAGTCTTTAAAGGGTGGGAACTTGAATTAGCCAGGAGAGCACAGAACCCAACCAACCCCCATTTCCATCATCAACACATGGCTGCCTTCCGCAGCGGTACGCACCTCGGTGATGGGATTGGACGCCAGGACCTTGTCCTCCACGTGAGCGTTGCTGCCAGATTTGCTGACGGTGGCGAAGTACCTCATGGCATAGCGAGCTGACACTGTCTTTCCAGCACCCGACTCTCCGCTTACAATTATGGACTGGTTTCTGTTGTTTCTAAAGCAAATAAAAGAGTTTTCAAATGTTAGTTTCTTTCCATTAAAGAGGCGATGTGTGCTAATTAAGACAAATGCGGACAAGACAAAAGAGGGAAACCGTTTCGTCACTCTACTATTTTAAAATCTCAATCAAGGCTGGGCGTGGTGGCTCACACCTGTAATCTCAGCACTATGGGAGGCTGAGGCGGGCGGATCACGAGGTCAGGAGATCAAGACCATCCTGGCTAACACAGTGAAACCCTGTCTCTACTAAAAATACAAAAAATTAGCGGGGCGCGGTGGTGGGCGCCTGTAGTCCCAGCTACTCGGGAGGCTGAGGCAGGAGAATGGCGTGAACCCGGGGGGCGGAGCTTGCAGTGAGCCGAGATTGTGCCACTGCACTCCAGCCTGGGTGACAGAGCGAGACTGTGTCTCAAAAAAAACAAAACAAAACAAAACAAAAAAACAACTCAATCAATTTCCTTCTAGATTTTTTTTTCTATCTTTCATCCAACCTTTTACTCCAATCCCTACTCCTTACTGCTTCCCTACTCAACCTTTCCACTCAACCAAAAAACTGCTCCTTCCCATCCCTCCCAGTCTCTGGGCAGGATTTTTGCTTTTAAACTCTGTTCTTGAATTTCATCTCTCCTCTGCCCTCCCCACCCTCTCCTGACCACCTTCTTTCTAGATGGACCCTGTGCAGGTCATCATGCTGCCTGTCGACATGTATTTATTGAGTACCCCCAAATTACTGAGGGGCCCCAAGACCAACCCCAGGTTCAATGTCCCAGTAAGAGAACTCACAGGACTCAGCATACAGTCATCCTCACAGCTAAGACTGACTGCAGCAAGAGGATACAGAGCAAAAGCAGCAAGGGGAAAAGGCATGCGGGGCGAGGTCCAGTGGAACCTGGGTGCAAACTTCCAGGGGTCCTCTCCCAGTCGGGTCACACAGGACACGCTCAATTCCTCCAGCAAGGAATTTGACGGCACATGTGAAATGCTGGCTGCGAGGAAAGCTCATCAGAGATGCAGTGCCCACCTTCTGCCTGGCACATGCCAACATTCCAGACTCCCAGAAGGAAAGCGGGTATTCAGCATAAAGCACATTGTTTACACAAACAGCTTGAGTTTAGGTAAAATGAGCCACTTTATCAACCAAGAAATGTCAGGAACCGTCATGAAATCAGAGGCCAGCCACGGGCCACCTTGCAAGCAGGCCTCTAAAGATAGCAGCCTCAGGCCTTATGTCAACTCCTTTCTGCACATCCCACTTAAATATAAAAACATTTCAAGGACATTATTTTGAGAGCAATTATTCAAAAGATGCTTGGGAACATATGCGCTCTGTAAGCCAACATGCTCTGTTATATAATTTAGAGATTTTAAAAAATGCACTAAACTTTTCATGTCATAAGATCGTGACGGTGGAAGCTTCTAACGCGGCTCTGTGGATGTGGCACCGCTCACATGCCAGGTGCTGAGTGAATACAGATTCTCATTTAAGCTTCACGAAAATCCTACGACATACATCTCTCTCTTACAGAGGAGTAAAATGGTGACCGTGGGTGGAGTGACTTGACCCAGAGCACAGAGCCACAGCCTCCCATGTGAATGCTGGAGAAGACTTTGGGTACACAGCCCTGGTCCAATATTTTCATTTCAGAGACAAGATGAAGACTCCGAGAAGGGGAATGACATGCTCAGTGTCCCTCAGGGCATAGAACAGGGCTTCTGTAATCCCAGTCCTGTTCTACAGCCCTGAGGGACACTCCCTGTCTAGCATCAAATAAGGCCAACACGAGCCTGCTTTAGGCTCTGTTCTGTTACTGCAGTTACACAGACCGTCAAGGAGAAACTGGCTCTTCAGAGCTGAACTGAGCACAGCCCTACAGCGCCCAAGAGCTCATCCCACTGATACCCAGACCCTAATCACCATAATACCTGGGAGACCTGCAGGGAGCCAGGGAAAAATCTCAGAACCGTGGAGGTTTTAGGGTTAGAAGGAATCTTGCTGCAGCAGAAGCTACTAATTCTCTATCCAGTATTCACTCGCATTCTCCTCATCCTTCTTAGGGACTAGGCCCCAGTGGCCAGGCAGTGCCCCGCTGTGCATATGAAAGACTGCACATCCCAGCCTCCCTGTGTGAGTGAGGTCCTGGCCGATGAGCTGTGAGCAGAAGCGCTTTGTGGGGTTTCTGGAGAATCTCCCTAACCTGGAGGGCTGTACCCCTTCCCCTCATATGCCTTGTCACCTAGAATATGGAAGACAGAGCTGAGCACTAGCTTATCCCTGAGAATGCCTGCCCCACCCCAGGGACAGGGAGCTGCACAGCACCGGGTCTCTGATGACTGTGAAGAAGCTCGGTCTATCCCCAGACTGCCCATTAGACGGCTCTGCAGGAAAGCAGCACATGTTCTACCTCATGGAAGCTACCACCTGCCCCCTCATTATAAGCAGCAGAACCAGGAATGGGTGCCCTCTGAGAGTCCAGCTCACGGACGAAGACATAAAGCAGAGGGAGCTCAGGAGCTGCGGCTGGGGTTATGCAATAAAGACTTAGCTAAAGAGTCAGCAGGTCCAGGTCCGGTGCCTCGGATTTCCTATCTGTGAAAAGTGCGCAATGAAGTCAGTCGACTTCACAGGAGTGCTGTAAGACTCAAGGGAGACCACTGTATGCGAAAGTTCTTTTGCAAACTGTAAAGGCAGCTACAAAGATAGGGTGGTGTTTTTATTCTCCATACTTTACAGATGAAGACACTGAAGCCAAAAGTGATGGTTATGGGAAAAATAAACTAGAGTGTAAACATCCAAGCACAAATCCCAGGATCTGCCTTTTACTTGCTGCCTAACCTCAGTTGGTTATTCCCTGAAACTGTTTACCACCCAGACATCTGCATCATGGGCTATTGTGAGGCCATCCCAGATGACATATGGGAATGTGTGTGTGGTGCCTCATTCGCAGGAGGCTTTCCATACATGTGCGCTAGTGAAACAAGAACTCCACGGGGCCCTACAAACACCTAGCAGTGAAATCAGGATAAAACTCCAAGTCTCCTGCACCTAAAACCTCCTGCAGCTAAATCCCCTGTCATCAGATTCTGCTTCCTGGAATGGGTTAAAAAAAAAAGCTTAAACATCTCATAGCAGAGATTAAATCAACACTCCTCCAACCAAACACACTACAAGAAAAGGATCTGCTATTCCCAAACTGGTAGGACTGACTCGACTACCTTGAAGGAACAAAACCCAGGAAACTCAGTCTTGACAGATCAGGTGCATGGAACAGTCGTTTGCTATTCATTCCAGGTAGTCGGCTCGACAAAGCACCATCTCTGGCCTATCTCTTTTAATGAGCCCAACCTAGGTATCTCCCCTCCACTGTGATGGTCTGGCAAATGCAGGGAGCATTGGCAGAGCAAGGGGAAGTCCAGCTTGGCAGGAAGCTACCTGGCCATCTGCTTGTATGCCTCTTCTGCCACGGCAAATATGTGTGGGTCCATATCGCCCATGTTCTGCCCGCTGTAGGCGTGGATGATGGCATCTCCGTATATTGGCAACTGCTTGTAAGGATTCATGGCCACCAAAATGATTCCTGGGGAAAGATGTTAGATGCAGTTAAAAGATTCTTACTGCCACCTGCCTCTCCAGTTTGTTTTTTTAAGAAACCCCAGCTCTGTCACTTATTTTTTTTTTTTTTTTTTTTTGAGACGGAGTCTCGCTCTGTCGCCCAGGCTGGAGCGCAATGGCCAGATCTCAGCTCACTGCAAGCTCCGCCTCCCGGGTTCACGCCATTCTCCTGCCTCAGCCTCCCGAGTAGCTGGGACTACAGGCGCCCGCCACCTTGCCCGGCTAGGTTTTTGTATTTTTTAGTAGAGACGGGGTTTCACCATGTTAGCCAGGATGGTCTTGATCTTGTGACCTCGTGATCCGCCCGTCTCAACCTCCCAAAGTGCTGGGATTACAGGCTTGAGCCACCGCGCCCGGCCCTCTGTCACTTATTAAACCTTCTGTGTGACTTTGGGCAAGTCACTTCATGCATTGAATTAATTCCCTGCTAGTCACCTACACCCTCCGGCTGGTCTGATGGTTGGATGACAGGACAGGTGGAAATGCTCCCAAACGGAGACCTTTTTGCAGTTCACAATGTAAGTAATAGCATTGCCCAAAATAAGTAATAAATGTATCAAATCCGATGAGAAACCCAAACACAAGCTTTGTTACATCTCTTTTTCTCGGTAGTCCAGTCTTAGTTCTTGTTGAAGACTCTCCCCACCTAGATACTTCTTTGTACAACAAACTCTGGGTGCTCAGTATAAACATAAAACAACCAGGAGGCTCCAGACAGCAAGCTTCCATTCCAGTGCCTTTCCTGACTTCCTAGAATTGCTCTCCTTACCACTGTAGGTGTAAATGAGTTTGGATTCTGCAAAGCGGATCCTGAGGTTGTGGAGCACCGCGGGCTCATGGAGATAGCTGAGAGCCGTGAGGTCATTCTCGCCCACGAGGATGTCAGGATTCCGAAGTGGAGGTAGAGATTCTGGATTGACGGAATAATCCAGCTCCTATGGACAAAGATAAAAGGAAAGCTCTGGAAATAGAAGATTTTTGGCGTTCTGTTGAAGCACTGTTTTTATTTCCAGAGTCATCACTGACACTAAAAAGCAAATGTATGTATAGCAACAAGAAAATCTTCACAGCTGACTCCTGGAATGATGAAAAGTAGGAGCAGGGGACTAGGGCACTGGCTATGTGCACTGGGGCAAGTCACTCGCCCTCTCTGGGCCTCATTTCTCTCATCTGCGAAGAGGAGCTAGACCAGACCACGGGTCCTTAGAGCTACAGAGGCCTCAATAAGGGGTGCTGGGGAAGCTACATGGGCAGAGATCCAGGTGCCCCATTCCTGAATCTCCCACAGGGGCTCTACCTGTATGTGGTTTCAATGTTGAGGTCATGCAAGTTTTCGTTTGAAAACAAGATGCTGCAGCTAAAATGACACAATGACCTAAGGTCCCTTTAACTCTAAGGTTGTTGAGTCTCTGCTCAAAGTTGACACACTTGGTGGTGACAGATACCTAAAGGAGTCGGTGCAGGTGGTGGTCTCTCCGTGACAGGCCCCTGGTGCAGGTGTCTCCTGTCTGCAGTCGCCCACACGCCCGAGGGCTCACGGCTCCCCCAGCAGGGCTGTCTATTCCTATCACTCTCAGCCCTGGGCCAGGGAATCTTCCCAGGCTTGCTCCTCTTCTGCTAAATTTAACCTAGTATTCCTAAAGCGGCTGCCTTCGCAGAATGAAGGTGAGGCGAGCAGGTCCCGTGGCATCTGTGCCACAGACGACTGGGCCTTTCCAATGTCAGAGTATTCTAATTCTTACACTCCTGTTTCACTGCTGGGGGACGTGAAGCCCAACTAAAGCGACTTCAGCAGGTCACCTAGCATGCTTGTTTCTCTTCTACCTTCCCAGGCCACCGCCGCCTTCCTGGTATTCAGTCAGTATCTCTGGATTCCTTCTGATCTCTGGTCCTGGGCCAGCTCCACAAGGTGGCCCAGCTGCCCCTTAGCAAGTGCCACTGTGCAGACCCCATGCCAAGCACTCAGCATGGATTGTTTCATTTAATCCTCAAAACTGCCTTCCAGGGAGGACGTGACTACCCCAACCAAGAAAGTCAACGAGACAGGTTCAGAAAGTAGGAATTTGTTGTCCAAGGTCACACAGTGAATCTGGGCCTCACTCTGAAGCCTGTGCTCTCTCACTAGCACAGTGCTTCCTTGTCGACGGCAGGGGTTTCGCTGGCTGGTTGGTCTGTTCTGCGTAAAGCGAGCAGCTCAGGGCAATCCACAACTGGACACAGATCCTCAGGTCAGCTCCTGCTCCCCTGTTACCAATGCAAGTGTATGGCGACCTAACCCCGACCAGAATATTCTCAACCTGAACACTTTTGAAAATAAAATCAGGAACAATGATTCTCATACCTACTGACTTTCCTTGTCTCTGTTTTTCTATTGTAAATCCACAACCCCCACTTCTGGTTTGGCCTCTGCATGTGTTATGTGTGAAAGCAACAGGGAGACAGAAAGGACAGTCTTTTGGAGGAGGGGAGAAAATGTAACGAACATTATGTTGACAGGTGGAGGCAGAGGTGACATTTTCCTACAGCACACAGGCCTTTTCTCTTACAGTATTGACAAAGGGTTGAGTTAGAGAGTGGTCTGGCTGTCCGCCATCCTACTCGCCTCTGCAGCCGGGTCAAGGCTGGGAATGTAGCCACCTGAAGCCCTGCAGACATGACCAAAGCAGCAAACTGACACCGCAGCTGCTGCCTGGAGATTTTCCTCCCCAGACAAAGCCACCTGATCCCTAATTGGAGCCCAGACTGTGCACAGGAGACACTCAATAAAAGCTGTGAGAGCTCCTGCTGGGCAGGGAAGCCCCAGGGAGCGAGAGGCTCTTCCCAGAGCTCCTGCCTTTCTTTACACATGCACACAGGATTGTCTCATCGCACTTCAGCAACCCTGGGATGGTGCAGTCATTACCTCCTTCGTACATATTGGGAAACTGGGGGCTTGCTGCCAAAGACTTAACAGGCGGCCATGCCAGGATCTGAAGCCAGATCATCTGATTCTAGGGGGTGTGTCTTTAACTGCTATGTTCATCTGCCTTCCCAGGATCTCAGGAAATGTCTCCCAAATCCAGGACAGTCTGATTAGAAGTAGTGTGCCCTGTCCCTGCAGAACCCATTCACGTGCTTTGTCAATTAATCCTCACATGATGTTCCCCAGACCCACCTCTGGGATCTAGATGGAGCACAAATCCCCTGCCCAGGTCTCTATCCAGATACTTGATTCTAAACCCATCCAGTCATCCTAGCTATAAATCCAGTGGAATGTCACTACAGCAATGGTGGGCAAGGACGACTCATGAGGGACACTTAGAGCAAATGCAAAGTCTTCAGAAGCTGCGTCATCAGAAGGTACATGCAGCCTTGCAGGGAAGCTCCTCACTAGCTCATCCCACCACAGGAGCAACTGCTGAAGTTCATCCTCACCTCCCCCTCACCACACCAGCACTAACAGAGGCACCTCATAATGTCACACAAAGACAGCGTCCCTGTCTTCTTGTTCCTGCCACACTCCCTCCCTTACACATTTCTGTACATCCGTGGACCAGCTCCCTCCAATCTCCTCCCACTCCTCCCTCTCCCTGCCTATTTTCTATCTCCCTCTTCTCATTTTCCTCCCCTTCGCATCTTGATGTTTTTCTTTACCAGTGTATGCCTTGGGCTCAAACGACTTCTCTCCAAGTTTTTCATCTTTGCCCAATCTCTGGGCTGAGACTCAGGAAGCCAAAATGGAGAATCACTTTTCAGCAGTCTCCCAGTAATGCTGGGTGCCTGGAAATGCAGTGCCGTGGCACAGACCTGGCTCCTGCAGCTGGGCCCTCTTCACAGAAAGAGGCCCGGTGGATGCAGGGCAGCATAGGGGAGTGAGGGAAGGAGTACAGACACATCAGTGAGTCCTGGTGCCAGGGGGCCGTTTGGGGATGGTGCCCACTCATGTGCCCTCCCTTGGGTGCCTCCCACGGGGTCCACGTGCCCCCATCCTCACACATACCCCAGCTACCACTTTACACATCGACGCAGCCGCAAACAGCAAGGACCCTCACCGTTCCATCCTCCAGCAGGAGTCGCAGGACCTTGTCACCAACTCTGTAGTCCGTGGCTATTTCAGCAGACTTCCAAACTTCTTCAGGATCGGGAATCCAGACCCTGTTGTACTGACCAACAGGATGAGAAAAGCTGAATTTCAGAACTTTCAAAAGCATGGATCAATGCATGGTTAGACGCAGGAAGGTTTCTTTCTGTCCACTAGGTCAGCTCCTTTATGAGGAATACGTCTACCTAATTTTGCTTATGAGGTGATCTTTCATGCATTTGCAACGCACTGGGCCTGGCTGCCTCAGTTTACAGGCAATGGAAATCCCAAAGCCTTCTAGATAAACCTTGAATGCTGAAAGCCTGGACGTGGGAAAGAAAACTGCGAGTACCTTAATGGAAACATCTCATGGCTGTCTACAGGGTTAGAGGAGAGGGATTTCTTTTACCACTGATTGACTATGGAACTCTGGGCCAGACACTTAACAGTGCCTCATTTTTCTCATCCACAAAATCACCACAATAATATCTATTTCACTAGTTCCCTGGGAGGTTAAATTAGACTTCGTACTTGAAAGAACTTTGTAAAATGCTATGAAAGTATTGTTACAGCAATGCCATCACAATCTTACCACACCAGTGGGCTGCCAAGGACTCCCACAGTGGGAAATGCAGAAGTCCAGACACAGCCACCCAGCTCAATTCCCAGCAGGCAATGGGCACGCCTGGCTCAGTGCTGATGTACAAGTCTTTGGGTAGAACCATGTTGCTGTGGGCTGAACTGTGTGTCCCCCAAATTCATACGTTGAAGCCCTAACCCGCAATTGACTACATCTGGAGATAGGGTCTTCAGAAGGTAATTAAGGTTCAATGATGTCATGAGGGTAAGGCACTCACCCAACAGGATTTTCTTTTTTTGAGATGGATTTTCACTCTTATTGCCCAGGCTGTAGTGCAGTGGCATGAACCTGGCTCACTGCAACCTCTGCCTCCTGGGTTCAAGTGATTCTCCTGCCTCGGCCTCCTGAGTAGCTGGGATTACAGGCGCCCACCACCACGCCTGGCTAATTTTGTTTTTTTAGTAGAGACAGGGGTCTCACCATGTTGGTCAGGCTGGTCTCGAACTTCTGATCTCAAGTGATCCACCTGCCTCAGCCTCCCAAAGTGCTGGGATTACAGGCATGAGCCACCATGCCCAGTAGGATTTTAAAATTAGTGTCCTTATATAAGACACCTGAGGCCGGGCACGGTGGCTCAAGCCTGTAATCCCAGCACTTTGGGAGGCCGAGATGGGCGGATCACGAGGTCAGGAGATCGAGACCATCCTGGCTAACACGGTGAAACCCCGTCTCTACTAAAAATACAAAAAACTAGCCGGGCGAGGTGGCAGGCGCCTGTAGTCCCAGCTACTCGGGAGGCTGAGGCAGGAGAATGGCGTGAACCCGGGAGGCGGAGCTTGCAGTGAGCTGAGATCCGGCCACTGTACTCCAGCCTGGGCGGCAGAGCAAGACCCCGCCTCAAAAAAAAAAAAAAAAAAAAAAAAAAAAAAGACACCTGAGAGTTTGATGTATTTTTCTACAATATGCATCTATTACTTTTATAATCAGAACAATAAATATTAATCTTTAAAGGCAAATATCAAAATATAAGCCCCCCTCAAAGAATGGTACATTAAATTCTGTGATATGGGACATAGTAACTTCATTTATAATGGACAAAAATTGGAAACAGACTAAATGTCCATTAATGAGAATTTTTAAAAATGCCTGCAGTATACCCATACAATGAAATACAACTTACCCATAAAAAGGAATGAACTACTGATGCAAGCAAAAGCATGGGTGAGTCACCAAAGCACGCTGAGTTAAAGAAGCCTTACACAAATGAGTACCTCCCATGTGAGTCCCTTCAAATTGAGAGGTGATAACAGGCTAGCAGCCCTCGCTCTCGGCGCCTCCTCGGCCTCAGAGTCCACCCTGGCGGAGCTTGAGGAGCCCTTCAGCCCACCACAGCACGGTGGGAGCCCCCCTCTGGGCTAGTCCAGGCCGAAGCCGGCTCCCTCTGCTTGTAGGGCGGCGGTGCGGAGGGAGAGGCACGGGCGGGAACCGCGGCTGCGCGCGGTGCTCGCGGGCCAGCGCCGGTCCGGGAGGCCGTGGGCTCGGCAGACCCAGCACTCCGAGCGGCCAGCCGCAGGTCCGGGGCAGTGAGCGGCTTAGCACCCGGGCCAGCAGCTGCAGAGGGTGCCTCGGGTCCCCCAACAGTGCCGGCCCGCCACCGCTGCGCTCGAATGCTCGCAGGGCCTCAGCTCCCTCCCTGCCGGGCAGCGCTCCGGACCTGCAGCCCGCCATGCCTGACCCTCCCCTCCTCTGCCCCTCCCCGAAGAGCGCCGCCCCCTGCGCCGCGGCTCCGGGTCCCATCAACAGCCCAAGGGCTGAGGAGTGCCGGCGCAGGGAGCGCGACTGGCAGGCAGCTCCGCCTGCAGCCCTGGTGCGGGATCCACTAGGTGAAGCCAGCTGGGCTCCTGGGTCTAGTGGGGACCTGGAGAACCTTAGGTCTAGCTAAGGCATTGTAAATACACCAGTCAGCACCCTATGCCTAGCTACCCTAGTGGGCATTTGGAGAACTTTTCTGTCTAACACTCTGTGTCTAGCTAACGCATTGTAAATGCACCAATCAGCACTCTGTGTCTAGCTCAGGGATTGTAAATGCACCAGTCAGCACGCTGTCAAAAATGGACCAATCAGCTCTCTGTAAAATGAACCAATCAGCAGGATGTGGGTTGGGTCAGGTAATGGAATAAAAGCAGGCTGCCGGGGCCAGTAGTGGCAACCTGCTTGGGTCCCCATCCATGCTGTGGAGGTTTTGTTCTTTTGCTCTTTGCAATAAGTCTTGCTGCTGCTCACTCTTTGGGGCTGCATTACCTTTATGAGCTGTAATACTCATAGCAAAGGTCTGCAGCTTCACTCCTGAAGCCAGCAAGACCATGAACCCACCAGGAGGAACAAACAACTCCAGACGCACTGCCTTTAAGAGCTGTAACACTCACTGCTAAGGTTTGCTGCTTCGCTCCTGAAGCCAGAGAGACCACTAACCCACCAGAAGGAAAAAACTCTAAAGACGTCCAAACATCAGAAGGAAAAAACTCCAGACACACCATCTTTAAGAACCGTAACACTCACTGTGAGGGTCTGCGGCTTCATTCTTGAAGTCAGTGAGACCAAGAACCCACCGATTGTGGACACAAAATCAGGTTCTGGAACAGCTAAAACTAATGCGTGCTGGGAAACAATTCACAGCAGTAGTTGCCTCTGAGGGTGGGTGGGGACAGGGAGTGACTCCAAAGGTGTGTGAGGGGGTCTTCTGGGAGCGATGGTAACAATATCTATCTTGATGGGGCTTGGGTTACATAGGGGCTAAGCACTTTTCAAACCTAAGACAATGCAGACTTAAGATTGGTGCATCTCATTGTGTGTAAATTTTACACACAAAAAATACGGAACTCTAGTTAATACGCATACTGAAATATTTAGAAGGTGTGTTGATATATGACTTAAAGAAGCTTCAAAAAAGTGAGATGAATTGAAGGTCAGATAGAACAGAAAGATGGATAGACATGGGATACAATGAATATGGTAGACTGTCCACACCAGAATCCAGGTGGTAAAACAGGTGTTCACTATAATTTTTTTTTTTAAAGAGACAGGATCTAGTTTTGTGGCCCAGGCTGGAGTGCAGTGACATGATCACAGCTCACTGGAGCCTTGAACCCCTGGGTTCAAGTGATCCTCCTGTCTTAGCATCCCAAAGTGCTAAGATTACAGGTATAAACCATCGTGCCTGACCTGTAAAGTTATTTCAACATTGCATTATGCTTAAGATGTTCATATAAAAATGCCGGAGGAAATAAAGAATAAGAATAAAACAGCCTGGGCACGGTGGCTCACATCTGTAATCCCAGCACTTTGGGAGGCCGAGGTGTGTGGGTCACATGAGGCCAGGAGTTGAGGACCAGCTTGGCCAAAATGGTTAAACCCCATCTCTACAAAAAATACAAAAATCAGCTGGGTGTGGTGGTACGCACCTGTAATCCCAACTACTCAAGAGGCTGAGGCAGGAGAATCGCTTGAACCTAGGAGGTGGAGGTTGCAGTGAGCTGAGATCGCACCACTGCCCTCCAGTCTGGGAGGCAAGAGTGAAACTCCATCTCAAAAGAAAAAAAAAAGTTCACGGTACAAGTACTAGACTAGGCCAATGTTGGATGAGGAACACATCTATTAATATAAATCGCCTTGCTTACTCAATAAAAAAGTCACTGGATGGATATCAATCGTGACTACCCCTAAATCATTTGAATTGCTTTAATCCTTAACAGCTAGCAAAAAGCAGGAGCTTGCAGAAATGTGACATGGATGTGTAAGTTTTGAGAGAGCGAGAATGGAAGAGGACTTTGGGAGGCCGAGGCGGGCGGATCACCTGAGATCGGGAGATCGAGACTAGCCTCACCAATGTGGAGAAACCCCGTCTCTACTAAAAATACAAAAAAATTTAGCCAGGTGTGGTGGCAGGTGCCTGTAATCCCAGCTACTTGGGAAGCTGAGGCAGAAGAAGCCGCGTGCCCGGGGAGGGCGGGGGTTTCGGGGACCAAAAAACATGCCATCCACCCACGCCGGGGGGAAAAGGAAGAAAATACCACCAAAAAAAAAAAAAAAAAAAAAAAAAATGAAGTTGTGCGGCTGGCTAAGCGAAGCAGGCGAAAGTGGAGGTGTTCTGACGGAGCTGGAGCGGAGGGCCCTGGGGGCAATCCAAGGAAGCCTGGGCTCTGAGAAGTGATGTGAAAGTCACTAGGCCAGTCAATCCTTTTGTTTGACAGAGCCCCTACTTGAAGCCCAGAGAGAGCAATAACTCACCAAACAGCACACAGAGTCTCAAAGGACCAGGACTCCAGTGGAGCTAGGGCCTGTGACTCCTAGTTTGAACTCCTTGTTAATTAAACGAATCTGGCCCTGAAAGTAATCCTGAACTCTGAACTGCAACCATCTACTTTAGAGTCCATGTGCTCTCCTAACTATAGTTTAGGATTGGTTTCAGCTAAAAGTGGTATTAAATGGCAGGTAATATTAGGACATATGTAACCACTGGCGGCTTCTCTTCTGAAGACCAGTGACTCCTCAGCCCAGTACCCCAGGCTGCCCACACCCTGCGATCCTGGTGCCTTTGCTGGCATTGAGTGCCCTTGCAGCTGAAACCCAGCCTGGTAAGTAAACACGGTGAGTTTACTCAGCTCCAGGTAAGTTCCACCCATTCATTCCCGTCCCCTCCTCCCTCACATTCCTCTACCCACAAAGCAATGCTTCAAACTGGAGGAAGACCTAACTTTACAGCATTCATTCAAATAGACACAGTCCACAGTCCATGCAAACAATGTAACCAGCTGTCAACTGACCTTCAGAATATGGGGCCTTCCCATGAGGCAGGAGCCTGTGGACTGGGATGGAATGGCTTGCCAAGCCCTTCAGCAGAGCCAAGAAAGAGAGGGCCACCTCCCACCTTCCCTGAGTGCCCTCCCATGCTAAGGCTCCAAGCTGAGGCAGAGCCTTGGGACCACTGAACCTTATGAGCTCAAGATCATGTCAGCCACGCCCCCAGGCACACAGGTGAGATAAGAACAGCATCTTCTCACGCCGCCCACTTTTCTGAGGGATATTCTGGCATCAGCCACAGAAATGACTTGAAGACTTATATGGAAGATGGGACAAGATGGGACGACATGAGTTCCCCTCCTAGAACCGCTTTCTGGACTGAGAGTGTCCACACTCCAGGTCGGCCAGGCCAGATTGTCACACCATGCCCCTCTCTTCCTCCTCCTCTTCACTTACTCCTCACAGGCCTCTTCCCTGGTTCCCCTGCCCCTCCCACTCCCCCCATGTCCGTGTCTCCCAAGGTCCTTCCAGCCTCTTCTCATGATGGGCTGTTTCTGGAGAGTTCCACCCAATTCCAGACCTTCTGCAACCACCTGGCACCTGTGCATCTGAGACCTCCCACCCAGATCGTGCACTGGAGCTCTACACCACATTTCCAATTGCCTCCAAGATGTCAGCCCCTAAATCTCCTCGAAGACTCATAAATTCCAAACTCCAGTGATGCGGACGCTCCTCCTTCCTAGCTCTCTTGCCCCTCATGTCAGAAGCCTGGGACAGTGCTGGATGCCCCCCGTGTCTCCACCCCAACAGCCTAACGGTCACCAGGTGCTGGAAAAGACTGCCTTTTAAAAGCTCTCTCCTGTCCGCCCCTGCCCACCAGCCCCCTTGCCATGGCCATAAGTCAGCCCCCAACCCTACTCCCACCGATCTTCTCTCGACTGGTGCAGCAGCCCCCAGGGGCTTCCTCAGCCAGGCTGAGCACGAGGTTTCTTTGAACAGACAGACTCTCTCAACCGTACTTGATTGGAATTCCTGTGGGTGGGGCCCGGCAAGAGAAAAGCTTTGAAAATCAACCCCCCATGGGTTTCGAGGAAGAGCCAGTCCTGGACAACCAGCATTTTGGCTGATTTTCCTACTTAGGCCTCACCCTCTTTTCAATCCACCCTCTGCCTGTGGTCACCCAAAACCACTAGCACTTTCTGGAACATGGCAGGCCTTCTTTGGCTTTCTGCTGTGTACTTCTGTTCCTTCCACCCTGGCCCCACCCATCCTCTCCCCATCCATGGGCAATAGTGTGGAGTAGCCGGATACAGTCCTCATACGGGCACTCTCCTTGCCACTTGCCTTCTAGCAGAGCTGATGCTTCCCCTTGAGCGCTCTCTGCCCCGCCCCCAGGTATCTGGGCTGCCTCCCATCTCCCCCACTGGCATTTGAACTTCAAGAGCCTAGTCTTTGTGCTAGGAATCCAATGCAATGACTTCCCATAGCTAGCACTCCATAAACAACTTTTGAACAAAAATTCAAATTCACAGTGGTTCAGTTCCACCAGTTAAAGACTAAACTTAGGATTTCAGTCTTTTCATCCCTTTTTTTCTCTTTGAACTACCCATACATAATACAATGGATACATTTAATTTTCCAGAGTTGTTAATGATATATAAAAGTCTAAAAACTATTTAGAATTAGCCAAAGTAAAAAAAAAAAATCATTACACTGAACTTTGACCTCATTTTAGACAGGGGCCCTGGACTGCTAGTCAAGACACTTCTTTGGACCTTGCACATCTGAGTTTCGGCAGACTTCGAAGATATTTGTGAGTTCCTCTTGCACAAGTGAAAGAAACAGATGGTGGAATGACTGTAGGGAATCTGTCACTAAACACTCATAACCTGAGTTCTAATTAATGAGCAAAGAGCAACCTTTAGAAAAACAAAAAGGTCTCCAGAGGCATGCCACAGAGCTCTACTGCCTCCCCTTTCATTCAACGCTTTCACCAGTATCGTAATGAAAAAACAAAACACATGTATCAAATAAGCAGATGAAATGATTGATTAGCTAAAGATGATCAAGATTCAAAAGGTTTTTACAAGCTTCAGAAACGCTGGGCGCTAAATAAAATGGAAAATTTTATAGGGATAAATGTAAAGTCTGTATTTAGGTAAAAAAAAATCAACTGTATTATGATAGCATCCGTATTCGAGTAACCTTTATTAAGCATTATGTGTCAGGTGTTGTGCTAAGGATTTTACACGCATGAATCTTCATAGTGACCTCCTCAGCTGGTAAGCACGATTTGGTCCATTATACTGGTGTGGAAACTCAGGTTAAGTAACTTGCCCGGTATCACTCAGTTAGTAAGGGGCAGGACCAGGACTTGATTTGACCCACCAGGGGCAGAGCATGTACCAGCTCTGCTGAAAGTACTAACATCATGCCAGGATGCACTGCGGGATGCTCACAAGAAGTTGCACCGTACTCATGGCTGAGTAGACCAAGGCTAGAGAATAGTGCCACTAAAATGGGCGTCAAGGTGTGAAAATTCACCCAGAGGAAGGTGGCCTGGATGCTGAGGGTCTCAAATGATGCTGTCAGAGAAAAGGTTGGTGGCACTGTCACTCTCAAGCCCTCCGTCCTACCCACCCTTCCTCCTCAGCAGCCGCCAAGCTCTCTGGGCTGTCTTCCTTCTCTGTCAGTATCTCTGTGCCTTCAACTCCTGCCACTGCGGCCTCGGGCGCTCACTCCTTTCCAAGGTTAACCCGTGCCTGGTGCCTTTCTTACATCTTCAGACCGCAGTCCTCTGCCAGTTTCCTTCCTTTAGCGGGTCATGTCAGGGTCTCCCTTTCCCCTTCACAGTTCTACCTGAACAGAAACGATGCCGGGGACCAAACCTAGTGGCCAAACCTAACGACCCATCCCCAGCCTTCATCCTTGTTGACTTCTCTGCAGCTACTAGAAAAAAAGACCGTCCAGTCTTTCGGCAGTGATATATGTGGTCTTTTTCCTTTGTTTGCATATTTTATGTTTATCCTCATACAGTATATACAATTGTTGTGCCCCATTTTTCACATAACCATGTTTTCATGTTAGGAACTCTTCAGAAATAGTACTTTTAATGGCTTCGTGCTGTTTTATCATGTGAGTCTTCCATAATTTACTCAACTTTCCCCCTCTCGCTGGACACTGGAGTTGGTTCCAATTTAGTTATTATAAGGAATAATATAAAAAAGCAGGTGTCAGGAGAGGTAGCTAGAAAGTGGAGGAACTTCCCACAAGCCCACTGTGTGTGGGGAAAAGGTCAGATCCCTTGAAGAAGAGGAAGACAATAAAGGCGGTTGAACCAAGGTGGTGGTGGTGAGGGACACTAAGAACATAGGTTTTCACCTCTGGCTCCATCACTTGTATGTTACCTTAGCAACTTACTTGACCCGAGCCATTTCTGAAAGTGTGAGATCATCTAACACACAGAGTTGTTTATTCAGATTAAACGAGAGAGGGCACATGAAACTCTGAGGATGGCATCTGGTACATAGAAATAAAAACAACCACCATCCCCATCATCGTCTCCATGGTCCTAGCTATTTCTGTAAGCAGAAACGTTCAGTCATGCACACAGGTGCACAACACACACTTACGAAGCCCCCACTGTCCCCTGCTCACTGAAAGTTCTTGGTCAATGGGGGAGACAGAGGGTTCACGAGCTGTTAACAGGCAATATGGAAGGCACCGTGTGGAGGCGCTGGCTGCAGAGGCTTTCTCAGAAGAGGCTATGCACAAATTGAAGGTGGAAGGTGCAGGTGCCGTGGGCAAAGGTGACAGACAGAGCCTCGGACAGGTGGAGTTCCGTGCACCAAGGCACGCAGCGGCGACGTGCTGGCAAGGCATTGAGGGAATGGCAAGGAGTCTGGCAGAGCGTGAGTCCAGGTGAAGGCAGGGAGACAGGCAGGACCTCGTGGCTGGTCAGCGAGTCTGAATGCAATGGGAGCCGCTAGAGGTGGTCGAGCAGAGAATGCCAGACCAGCTCTTCTTAGAGAGATTTCAAATAGGGGAACTGCTGCTCTGAACATTTCTAAGGCATGGCCCCTGTAGCTTTTGAAAAGCGATGGATGATTTTACACCTCACCTGGCAGCGACTGCTGCCCTCACCAAGACTTCTCCTGGAGTTCCCTCTTCCCTGTTCCCACAGGGTGCCTCCCAGCAACCCTGTTTGCTCCTCCTCTGGTTGGCTCCATCTCAGCCCTTCTGCTTCCTCTCACTCCTTGCACAGATGCATTCCCCGCTAGTCTGTCCCTGGCCCTCTTCTCTGTCTGCCTTCTCCCACCTTGGTGCGGCCCTCAGTGTCTTGTTGGTTCAGTGACCACCTCTGGGCAGAAGACCCTTGGCAGGGCCCATCCCCTCCCTCTGACACCTCCCACTCTGCAAGGCACCTTCCCTTGGAAGCCCCCTCACCCCTTCAACCCCTGCACATACAGAACTTGCCTGATGACTTCTCTAAGAAATAGTTCCTCCTCAGGTCACATCCTTAATTCACTCAAGAGCACCACCCTGCTCTCTCTCATACAGACTCTGACCTCAAATGTCATCCTTGGCTGGTCCCTCCAACCCCCACCCCACTCCCCAGTCCGGCCTCTCAGTCTCACCTGCCTCCACCCTCCACGGCCAACACTGCAGCTCTAATGATCTTCCAACAGCTGGAAAGACCTGAGAAATCAGCTACGTGACCCCAGCCCCTCTCCTCCACAGCCCAAGGGCGCTGCTGGCATACATAACAAATCTAACAGTCCTAGCACACCACCCTTGATCCTGCCAGCCCCCACTCAAAACCCGCACTGGGGAATAAAGCCCCGACCTCGCTCTCTGGCTGCCATGGCCCTCCCCTTCCCACCTCTAGAACAGACAAAATGGGGGCTAACTGCCTACCAGGAAGGGAGGTGGCAGCCTAGGCACACAGGTGTCCACCTGGACACAAGGTCGGTGGGGATGGCCATCGGGCTGCGTCAGTCTCTGGGATTCTCAGATTCTCATTCCCTCCAAGCTTGTACCTTTAAACTCCTTCCTGTCAGCTTTCCTACGTTGTGCCTGGTACTTACTAGACGTTTAATAAATATTTGAAGTTTGAGGCACCTGAGGATGGGGCACTTGCACCTGTGTGCTTCTGCTTCTGGAAATACTCTCACCTCAAACAGGTTCCGCAGCAGCATTTTTCTGTGTCCCCCAAAGTATAGTCTAAGACTAGTCCAAGACTTTTCTTTCACTTCCAGTAAACTGAAGGCTGAAGAAGCGCTGTTGGCTATCTGAGGGCTCACACTCTCACTGGTGAAAATATTCTAGAACAAAACTAGGGCAATTCAAACACCGTCCATTTAGAACTCCAGTTAATGGAGATGCAATAGAGGAGAAACTACAATTTGGTTGCTTTGTGTCCAGACTGTTACTAAGTAATCGAAGTAGAAGAAAAACGTTTGCTTAAACCATTGAAACAGGATTATTTTCACGACTATCTTTTCTATCTACAGCAAAAGCGTCTTTTAAAGTAGAAAGCTAGAGCATATGTCCGGGGAAATGGATGGATTCTAGTCCCACTCGTCTGAATACTGAGGTCTCTAAATTTCTCCACTGGTGTATAGGAGGATCAGGCTTTATGGCTATTCAAACGGATTTTTTTTTTTTCAAAAGTGCTAACACTGTCACACTCTTTATCCAAATAATTACCCAAGCCCATCTCAGAGGGCTTGGAAGCCCATCTCAGAGGGAACGCTGCCCTTCCGAGGTAAGAGGTGGAGCCCTAGCCAGCAGAAAGGAAGTTTCTGAGGAATGCTCTAGTGTTTCCCAGAGTCAGGGTATAAGAAAGGCGCTTTAGAAACTGTAGTGTTTGTACTGTTGCGAACAGTACAGATGTTAGGCAAAGAGCCTACGACTGCAGCATTTTTTTTTGTGCTCGTGGCCCCTGGGCTCCCCAAGCGCTTGGTGCCACTGCAGTGCCCTCAAGCCTGTGACCCAGGCTGCTTCAGCTTTAGGCATCTGATGAGCCTACATGCACGTTCACGCACTTTGAAGGCACAGAATTCTAGAAAGCAGCCCGAACACTGCTGCCATAAGCTTCTGTGCCAACTCGTTCAAGGGGGTCCCAGGAGACTCGCCGGCGTCTCAGCTTCTACGTCCGCATGGGCAACTCTGATTCCACCCGTGGTGTGGGAGGAAGGGGCCGAGGCGCTCCAGTCCCGGGAGATGGGGACGCACGCGCGACCCCTGGGGATTGGGGATTCTAGGCCCCGAGGCCGGAGCGGCGGAGGCGGCCCCTCCCACAGAGTCTTCCCTCCCAGGGTCTTCCCACCCGCAGGGCACCCAGGCGGGGCGGAGCCAGGAGGGGGCTTACCCGCGGGCAGGGACGGAGTACGTCGGGGCCCTGGAGGGGCGACGCTCGCTCGTGCCCCCGGTCCCCGCGGCCCCTCCGCGGCCCCCAGCGCGCGCCCGCCCGCCCTGCCGTGTCAGGTGCGCAGGTGTGGCCCGGGCGCCAGGTCGAGTCAGCCTTAGCAGGGCCGGCTCCCCCACAGCGCTCCCGGGAGCCCAGCGGACCCTCCTACCTGCGTGTACAGCTCGGCCACCGCCATGGGCAGGAGGGGTCGGGGCCAGGCCGGGGCTGCAGCACGTGCGAGGCTTGGGGGCTGGGCCTGCGGCGCAGAGGCCGGGCGCAGGAGAGACGGGCGCGGAAATCAACGCCGGGCCATCTTGCCCAAAGTTTTCCAATGGCCTCCTGCTCCCGTTCCCGAGTTGGCGGCGAGGGGAGGCGGCAGCGGCGGGATTGGTCCCTCCAAGCCCGGCCCGGCTAGTCCGCGCTGCCATTGGCCGGGGCCCGGCGGTGCACCTGGCGGGAGCGCGGGTGGAGAAGGCTGGGGCCCGGGGCGCGCTGCCAGGCAGGAACAGATGCATCCGGAGGCTCCCCGGCCCGAGTGTTAGCTCCTCAAAGAGCAGAGGATACGACCATTTAAATGGAAGACCCAAGGGAATCAACGAACTGAACACAAAGAAAAGTGTTAAGAGAGTCCAGCAAGGTCATCGTATTCAAAATCCAGTACAAAAATAAGTAATGGTCCTTTATATGAGCATTGGCTATGCAATACAAGATATTTATGGCCGGGCGCGGTGGCTCACTCCTGTAATCCCAGCACTTTGGGAGGCCGAGGCGGGCGGATCACAAGGTCAGGAGATCGAGACCATCCTGTGAATGGTGAAACGCCATCTCTACTAAAAATACAAAAAATTAGCCGGGCGTGGTGGCGGGCGCCTGTAGTCCCAGCTACTTGGGAGGCTGAGGCAGGAGAATGGCGTAAACCCGGAAGGTGGAGCTTGCAGTGAGCCGAGATCGCGCCACTGCACTCCAGCCTGGGCGACAGAGCCAGACTCCGTCTCAAATAAAGATATTTACAATATCGGTAAAAGTATAAAGCATCCAGACATTACACTCGCAAAAATGCCCTTGGCCTTTGTGGGAAAATCTTTAAAATTCTCTTAAATATCTTAAAAGGAGGCCCGAGTAACCGGGAGACATACCATTTTCCTGGCTGGGAATATTTAATATGGTCAAGGTGTCACTTCTACCCAAATCAATATATATGCCTAATATATTGGGATCAGAATCCTAACAGAACTTTTGGAAAATTGTACAGTGATTCTATATTTCATTATAGAATAAAAGCCCTGTATAACTAAGACAATTCTCAAAGAGGAGAGATGTGTCCTGCCATATATTTAGTGACATAACAAAGCAGTAGTCATTAAAATAGCGTGACACTTGCATGAGAACGGATACGTGAGTAATGGAACATGCTGGAGCCCCCCCAACAGGGCCCTACATTATACGGTAGGCTTAAGGACCAGATAGTGAAAGAAAAGAATATTTATTAGGTGGGCCTGTTATGTGGAAAAACAATAAAAGCAGATCCATGGCAAACACTGCGTCCAAAAATAAGCTCCAGATGGATTCACGAATAAAACTTAAAAACAGGAAATTATCAGGAATAAAAGAGAGATAATATCTTTAAAATGTTGGGTTATAGTAGTTTCCATATATAAGAATTGTTAATTCGTTAAATAAAAGAAATCCGATTTTTTAAATTGACAAAAATTAATAGGCAATTCACAGATGGGGACACTTCAATGGCTTGTTAGCATATAAGGAGATGTCAGCTTTAGCAGTAATCAGATAAATACAAATGCAAACAACAATGAGATCTTGCTTTATACCCATCATATTGGCAAAAACATTTAGGTTAGACAATATCAGATACTGCCTAGGATGTGAGAAAATAAAAACTTGTTTTGCTCACATAACTGGTAGGGATTATACTGCCAGCCTAGAAAGCAATTTCAGAATACTTATGAAAATAAATGTAGGCAGAAAAATTCTCACATAGTCACCCAAAGAGACAGTTAAGTAGATGTTCATCACAACATAGCTATATCTCGAAGAGTTGGAAGCATCTAAATGTCAATAGGGGAATAAATAAAATAGTATATACATGGCAGACAGCAGAGAAAAACAAAAAAAGAAATAGTATATACATGTAAAACTCTACAGCTGCTAGTAGGAATAGACACGATCTACTTGACTCAGAAATAAAAAACAATGTTGAATAGATGTCTAACCCAAGTCTTTAATATTTAAAATCTCACAAGAACTGCAATACTGAATATTGTTCATGGGTACAACTATGTGTGAATAGAAGTGTGGAGGATAAATTACAAAGTCATTCATTAAATATGCAAGAGTGGATACTTATGAGGGAGAGAAATGGAGTTGGAGATTTCAAAAAGGAGATCAAAAAATATAAAGAGGGACCAGCATGGATCAATAATGATAAATGCCACAAAGAAAGGATTATGGTAAATTTAATATTGTATTTGTTTATATACAAAATTATTTATATTATTGCCCCCAAATAATTATATTTTATATAAAGAAAAAGAAAAGCTATAAGGTGAGTAGTGACAGCTGCCTGATTGCTCAGAGTTAAAAAGAGAATCTAGCTGCTTTTATTATTTAAAGAAAACTTTTATTGAAGGATAAAATTATATACAGAAAAGTGTACAAATAATAATTGTACAGCTCAATATATTCTTTTTTTTTTCTTTTTTTTTTTTTTTTGAGATGGAATCTCGCTCTGTCGCCCAGGCTGCAGTGCAATGGCATGATCTCGGCTCACTGCAACCTCCACCTCCCGGGTTCAAACGATTCTCCTGCCCCAGCCTCCCGAGTAGCTGGGATTACAGGTACGCATCACTACACCCAGCTAAGTTTTTGTATTTTTAGTAGAGACGGGGTTTCACCATGTTGGCCAGGATGGTCTTGATCTCCTGACCTTGTGATTCACCTGCCTTGGCCTCCCAGAGTGCTGCGTGCCTGGTCTAATATATTCTTATTCACGGAACACATCAACACACCAAAGTAACCACCACCCAGATCCAGACCACCATGCCTGGCTAATTTTTTGTATTTTTTTAGTAAAGATGGGGTTTTACCATATTATCCAGGATGGTCTCCATCTCCTGACCTTGTGATTGCCCGCCTCGGCCTCCCAAAGTGCTGGGATTACTGGTGTGAGCCACTGCACCTGGCCACTGTGCCTGTTTTTTGTTGTTGTTGTTTGTTTTTTTCTTAAATCCAGTCTGATAATCTCTGCCTTTTTATTGGGGCGTGTAATCCATTCACATTTAATGTAGTCTTTGATATGGTTGGATTTATGTCTGCCATTTGTTGTTTTCTATATGGCACATGTATTTTTCTTCCTCTATTTCCCCTTTCTTGAATTTTTTGGTGATAGTTTTTATTAAGTGCATAATTTAAATTCCCCCCCCTAAAAAGAACTCTATTTCTTAATTTTTCAGTGATTCTTTAGGGATTAAGTAACATTCCATTGTATTAATTAATGGATATTTGGGTTGTTTCCACCTTTTGGCTATTATCAGTAATGTTGTTATAAACATTTATGTACAAGTTTTTGTATGGACATATATGTCTTCATTTCTCTTGGGTATTTCCAGGAGTGGAATTGCTGGGTAATAGGGTAACTCTGTTCTTTAACTGTTGGGGGAACTACCAGACTGTTTTCCAAAGTGGCTGCACCATTTTACATTCCTACCAGCAGTGCCTGAGAGTTCTGATTTCTCCACATCCTTGCCAATTCATGTTATTACCTGACTTTTTGGTTCTAGGCATTTTGGTGGATGTGAAGTAGTATCTCATTGTGGCTTTCATATGCATTTCCCTCATGTCAGGCATCTGCATCTTTTTATGTGCTTTTGTATATCTTCTTTGGAGAAATGTCTATTTAGATCTTTTGTTCATTTTAAAATTAAGTTGTCTTTTTATTATTGAGTAATAAGAGTTCTTTGTATATTCTAGATATGACTCCATTATCAGATATATGATTTGCAAATATTTCTCCCTATCATACAGGTTGCCTTTTCATTTTCTCGACAGTGTTCACTGAAGCACAAAAGTTTTCAATTGTGATGAAGTTCGGTTTATTTTTTCTTTTGTTATTTGTGCTTTTGGTGTCATACCTAAGAATCCCTTGTCAATAGAAAGTCAAGAAGATTTATCCTTTTGTTTTCTTGTAAGTTTTATAGTTTTAGCTCTTACATTTAGGCCTGTGACCCATTTTGAGGTTTTGTTTGTTTGAGACAAGGTCTCTCTGTTACCCAGGCTGGAGCACAGTGGTATGATCATAGCTCACTGCAGCCTCAAATTCCTGGGCTCGAGTGATTCTCCCCTTTGGCCTCTGTAGTATCTAGAACTTCAGGTGCATGCCACCATGCCTAGATAAAGTTTTTTTGTAGGCCGGGCGCGGTGGCTCAAGCCTGTAATCCCAGCACTTTGGGAGGCCGAGATGGGCGGATCACGAGGTCAGCAGATCGAGACCATCCTGGCTAACACAGTGAAACCCCGTCTCTACTAAAAAATACAAAAAACTAGCCGGGCGTGGTGGGAGGTGCCTATAGTCCCAGCTACTCGGGAGGCTGAGGCAGGAGAATGGCGTGAACCCAGGAGGCGGAGCTTGCAGTGAGCCGAGATTGTGCCACTGCCCTCCAGCCTGGGCGACAGAGCAAGACTCCGTCTCAAAAAAAAAAAAAAAAAAATTTTGTAGAAATGGGGTCACTACCTTGCTAAGGCTGGTTTTAAACTCCTGGCCTCAAGTGATCCTCCTACCTTGGCCCTCCCAAAACACTGGGATTATAGATGTGAGCCACTGCATCCAGCTGAGTTTTGTTTTTTGTACATGGTATGAGACAAAGGCCTAACTTTATTATTTTGCATTAGCTATTCAATTGTGTCAACATTATTTGTTGAAAAGACTATTCTTTCCCCATCAAATGGCTATGGCACCGTTGTTGAAATCAATTGATCATAAACACATAGTTTATTTCCCTACTCTAAATTATATTCCACTGATGTCTCTGTCTATCCTTACTTTCAGAGCCAGATGGTCTACTTTGCTGTTGCTTTGTAGTAAGCCTCGAAATTAGGAAGAGTCATCCAACTTCGCTATTGTTTTTCAAGAGTGTTCTGGCTATTTGGTGTCCCTTGCAATTCCACCTGAATTTTAGAATCGCTTTGTAGACAACATGTAGTTGGGTCTTGTTTTTGATCCACTCTGACAATCTCTGTCTTTTAATTTGTGTACTTAGACCATGGACATTTACACTGACTACTGATATAGTTGGATTAATATCTACCATATTTGTTACTGGTCTATTTGTTGCCCTTGGTCTTGTTTCTACTTTTTGTTTTCCACTCTTTTTTCTGCCATTTGTGGTTTTCATTGAGCATTTAATGTAATTCAATTTTTTCTCTTAGCATATTAATTATACTTCTATTTTTACTTTTTACAGTGGTAGCCCTGGAGTTTGCAATACACATTTATAACCAATCCATGCCCATCTTCACAGAACATGGTATCACTTCAGTGTATAAAGTACAGTACAAGTACCTTATAATATCAAAAGGTTCCTATTCCTCCCTCCTGTTCTTTTATCGTTGTTGTCATTCATCAAATGTATTCTTTAACCATAGTTTCCTTTAGTTCTTTGAATATATTTATAATGGCCATTCTGAAATCTTTGTTAATCTAACACCTTGTTATTCTTATAAGCAGTTTCTGTTGCCTGATTTTTTTTTTTCTGCTTATAAGTCACACTTCCCTGTTTCTTTGTATGTCTTGTAATTTTTTGGTTATAATCCGGATATTTCTGATAATATATTGTAGTAGCTCTGCATACTGGTCCTTGTTTTTGTAAATAAACTGGGCTTGTTTATGTTTTAGTGATCAGCTGGCTTATTTCAATAAGATCTATTTGGCCCTCCCCCACCACCCCATAGTGGGAAGCCTCTGATGTTGTTTCTCAGGCAGTGTAGCCTGTCAAACCTGAGATGACAATGGTTTTGGCTAGCTTCACTTTGACTGTGTTAACATTCAGCTGTTAAACTCCACCAATTACGATTTTCAACAATGCTATAAGGAACATATTGTTTCACAGACAGTATCCTATCAATTTTGGGCTCCTTTGAAAGGATAGTTCTTGAGGTCAATGTTTGAGACTTGTTCTGATCCTGCAAGGACTCCTCCTGGTGTCTCTTCTCCCAGTTCTCTCCAGGAAAGTTATAGCCTAAAGTTTAGCCTATAACTCTAATAAATCTACCAATCCCCTCCCAATCCCCAGTCATTGCAACCTCCACTGTTTTTGAAGTGCCCTTAGGCTTGAACTTCTTTACACTCTTTTGCAAATGAAGTCAGTTCCTTTAGGAAGAAATTTGGAGCTTTCTGCTCCTGGTGAAAACCTCTGAGCCATTGTTCTGGAGCTGGAGGTGGGGACAGTGGTTTGCATCTCTTTGAGTGATGGGAGCCAAATGCTCAGTGGATGGGGGATAGTGGCCTTAGGTCTTTTTGGTTGGCCTTTCCCAGCATGAGAGCACCACCTTACAAGCCTGAACGAGATCCACTGGGGTCCCAGTATTTTCAGCAGTGATATCCCCAAGGTAGGGCCTGTGAGCCATGAGTAGGGGCTGGGTAGTAGGGAGTCCCCACCTGTTGACTCCATTTATTTGAAACTTAGCTTAAGCAAGAGGTGGCTGGGAGCAGGATGAGAAGTGCTGACATCCTACCCCTCCCAGGAAGACAGCCCTCCTACTGTGAGCTGGCAGAGAGGAAGCCCTGAGTTCTTGGCTATACCAGTCTAGAGTGGAGTTTTTGTCTCATTGACCTGGGAAGATGGAAGGAGGGAGGTTCAGATACAACAAGCTTACTCTTCTTATCAAGCTTTAGTATGTTTTCTTGAATAAGCGTTTCTTCATTTAGTGTATGCCCTTAGGACCATTTCTAGAGACTTTAAAAAATTGCAGGTTTGGTTTGTTTTTAAAATAATTCTCACTGGTTTCACTGGTTTCCTTAGGGAGTTGTCTGCAAAGCTCCTTATGCTATCATGTCAGAAGTGGAATTCCTAAAAGCTACTTTTGAAATGTGAGAAATATTTCTCCTCTTGTATTTAATGTCAACTCAAGAATGGTTTTCCATGGGCTTTTGGCCTTTCTTTGCCCATTTCACTTCTGTTGACCAACCCCATTCCTACCTGTATTTTCCTCCATCCTAGCTAGGGTCATCCTAGATACAGGCCATTTAGCCCAGAGACCTATTTTTAGCAGACCATGGGTGTCCTGTGAAAAGCAACCATTTGTCTTCCTAGATTATAACCTGAAGATTTGACATAACCCAGATCTTCTCAGTGGAAATTTTTTTTTGGTCACAAGTAGCATTGACTAAACTCTCTTCAAATTCATTTAGCTTTCTTGATAATACAGACTCTTAGGAAATGAGTTTCAGAAGTCTATGGTTGACAACATAAACTAGTATTTTATTTCTTTTTCAGTAACTGAAGTTTCAAAATTTGTCTGTTTACCATATTTAACTTTTGGTAGGTAGTTCATGTTTTCCTTAACTGTGCCTAGCATAATTTTTTTTTGAGATGGAGTCTTGCTCTGTCGCCCAGGCTGGAGTGCAGTGGCACAATCTTGGCTCACTGCAAGCTCCGCCTCCCGGGTTCACGCCATTCTCCTGCCTCAGCCTCCCGAGTAGCTGGGACTACAGGCACCTACCACCATGCCCGGCTAGTTTTTTGTATTTTTTAGTAGAGACGGGGTTTCACTGTGTTAGCCAGGATGGTCTCAATCTCCTGACCTTGTAATCCACCCGCCTCGGCCTCCCAAAGTGCTGGGATTACAGGTGTGAGCCACCACGCTCGGCCCAACCAAGCATAACTTTTTAGTACTTGCCCACATTCTTACCTTCTTGGCATTCATTTCTCTAGGCTGAATTGTCTCAGGATTTTCAAACCATTCTTATGTGTAGTATCCTTTTCCTTCAATTATCTCTTTTATTCTCTTCTGAACCTCTTATATTCCCTTGCATTTTGTTTGAAACCCAATGACCAGAACTGCCCATAGCTGGCCAACATGGTGCTAACAAGCTCTGTATGGCAGGTTTTATTTCTCTCCTTTTGAATAATGTCCATTATATTTTGGTTTCAGCAGCAAGGTGATCAACGCGAACAAATCACATGTCTTCCCAGGTCCCTTTCTGGGGTGGTAAATTTGATTTCAAAATTCTTCAGTTGTGTAACACTTTGCTTACTTCTCTGTGCACTTATGCCGACTGCTAAGACCCAGGAACCCACCCAGCAGCTCCACACTTTCACATGCATGGCACATTCCCAGTGCTGCACGCAATTCGTGTCCCTTTCTTTCCCATTCAAGAAAAGCGTTACTGTAGACATACATTGCTTTCATTTCCTCTGTTAATTATACCGTTTTACCTCTGGTGAACTCCCACTACCACCTAATCAATCCTGTGTTTTCTGTGAATGATCCAATTTCTAGTTTCAGTGGGGGGTATGTCAGGCTAGGACAGTCAGAGCACTCCACTCCTCTGTACACAGTGATTATTCGGAGGATGCAGGTAGAACTCGAGCCAATGAGACTCCACCCTAAAATGTCTTACTGAGAATTACTGAAGGCAGAGCCATAGAATGAAGCCAAACACTACTGAGGGCCATCTTTGTCACTTGGGGGAGAACATGACTAAGAATGAAGCCAAAAGTAAGGAAAGAAAGGGAGAGATCCCTGATGTCAGTGTTTGGGCACCTGGATATCTCTCTGAACTTTAGTTCTGTTACATAATACATTTCCTTCTTTTTTTTTTTTTTTTTGAGACGGAGTCTCGCGCTGTGTCACCCAGGCTGGAGTGCAGAGGCGCGATCTCGGCTCACTGCAAGCTCCGCCTCCCAGGTTCACGCCATTCTCCTGCCTCAGCCTCCCGAGTAGCTGGGACTACAGGCGCCCGCCACCGCGCCCGGCTAGTTTTTTGTATTTTTAGTAGAGACGGGGTTTCACCATGTTAGCCAGGATGGTCTCGATCTCCTGACCTCGTGATCCACCCGCCTCGGCCTCCCAAAGTGCTGGGATTACAGGCTTGAGCCACCGCGCCCGGCCTACATTTCCTTCTTGGTTGGGTCAGTTTGAGTTTGATTTTTGTCATATGCCCCAGAAAGAATCCTAATGATCATACCAAAATGCAACTGGATGAGAGTGATTTTATTATGGGGAAATAATCTTGACTTGGTTCCAATTAATTTAGAAAAAGAAACTGTTGGCTGAGCACGGTGGCTCACACCTGTAATCCCAGCACTTTGGGGGGCCGAGGTGGGCGGATCACGAGGTCAAGAGATTGAGATCATCCTGGCCAATATGGTGAAACCCCATCTCTACTAAAAATACAAAAATTAGCTGGGCGTGGTGGCACGTGCCTGTAGCAGCTACTCGGGAGGCTGCGGCAGAATCACTTGAACACAGGAGGCAGAGGGTGCAGTGAGCTGAGATCACGCCACTCCACTCCAGCCTGGTGACAGAGCAAGATTTTGTCTCAAAAAAAAAAAAAAAAAGAAAAGAAAAGAAAAACTGTTTGCAAATTTTGACATTTTATTGCTTGTAACATACTGGTGTTCTGCTGTGGTTCATGGGGCCAGTGATTGAATTTAATTTGGAAGCTGATATATTTCAAGGGCCTGTTGCAGTGCTCAGAAAAGTACTTAACAAATGAGTTGAATGAATGTGTCATGGAAGTAGGAAGTGTATAATCTACATGAAAACCATGTACAGTCATATAGTCATGCATTACTAACAAAGGAGATATGCCCTGAGAAATGCATCATTAGGCAATTTCATCATTGTGCAAATATCAGTGTTCTTACACAAACCTAGATGGTATAGCCTACTATACACCCTGGCTATATGGTATAGCCTATTGCTCCCAGGCTAGAAACCTGTATAGCCCATTAGTGTACCGCAAATTGCAGACAATGGTAAGTACCTGTTTTTCTAAACATAGAAAAGATAACAATAAAAATACAGTATTATAAACTTACGGGACCACTGTCATATATGCGGTCCATCATTGACCCAAAATGTTATGTGGTACATGATGATATTAATTCCTTCTTACCATCAATAAATATGAGACTAATTCCATCATCACAGGTCTGAATAACTGCTCTGTTTCCTTACCCAAAAAAGCACATCTGCATACTTCTTTGATCTATGTCCTACGCCAAAAAATGTCTACTCTCCCACTATATTAAAAGTAGAACTTTTGACACAAATGACACCCTCAACCTTTTGAAAGTCTAAGTAGATTATGTATCTCAAATTCCCCTTGGTTATGTCTATTTCTCTGTCAGAGAATTCCAACATATTTAGGCACGACTTTCCCTTGAAGAAAAGACACTACCTTTTCCTCAGCTGTTTCTGTTTGCTTAAGTGTTTGGCAGTTCTCTTCTTTATCATATATATTACTAGGTTGTCCAGTTTAGGAGGGGAACTCGTCAACTTTTAAATTTCCAAGACTTCTTAGAATATTCTCATGGGGAGAGATTGTATTTACATTCACCAGTCTTCAGGAAAACAACTTGTTTTGTTGTTTTAAAATGTGCAGTGGAGTTATTTATAAGACACTGACAAAAACTCTTTATATCCATATCTTTATTTAAACAAGTTTCTATAATAGCTAGGAGAATACAGCATTAATGACACACATTTACTAAGCACAACATTGGACAACTACAAATTTAGAGCATAAATGTAATTCTGATATTGTTTTGGTTTTTATCTTAGCACTAGGTGGTATCTAGTGAAAACCCATGTTTCAAAGGCTTTTTTGATATGAGATGAATTATTAACTTATTTTTTAAAATTGCACGTGAGATATGCTAGAACGGGTTCTAGAGTCTAGAGTTAGTTGATAATGCCTTTCATGTCTCAGTATTTCTGCTTCCTTTTTAATGGGTAAATGTTTCACCTAAGAACTCTCAAAAAATTGTATCAAAATTTTCTATGCAGATCAAAGTAGAATTCCTTTTCCAGACCCAACAAGGAAAATATTTGAAAACCGCAATGTTCAATTTCATTTTAGTTAAAAGGCATGTCAATTTCGTAGTAAATTAATGAACTTAATAATTAAAATACAATATGTTAAATGGCATGAACTCATTTCTGTGCAACATTGTTAGAGCAATTTAAATTTCCCAAAGACACAAAAAAGTCAATTTTACTGCAGGATCCCACAAAAATACATAACTAGGAACCATAAATTACAACATATATATCCACATTTAAAGAAAAAATTCACCATTTGTTGGGAAAAATAATGGCTCAAATGATTTAGGGAGCCTGAAATGTGGGCTAAAATTTTGTAACACAGTAACAATAAGATTTGAAACTGCTGACGCTGAAAAATGCATAAAAATATACTGACCTGCCAAGCACTGAATTATATATACCAGTTTCAACTAAAAAACAACATTTTTTCTTTCAAATATTTCAAGCATTACAATACTGAGGAAATGTTAGTCATATGAATCCAATAACATCCATTAAGTTAAGCTAATGAACATTTTAGATAGACCAAATTACAAATAAAAAAAGTATAAAAAGCATTTTGGAAGATATTTTACATAGTATTTTTCAGTTCCTGATCTACTGAGAAATCTACTGTAATTCAGGTTGGTTTATTTAATTTAGGGTGATACAACAGAACAGAACTTATAGAACGCTTTCCTGTTTTTACTCAACCTTTTATAGTACAGGGTTCTTAAAAAATTTTGAAAAGAATGTCCACAAAAAGTTTGAGTTATACCCTTTACCTTTAGTAACAAAAGGTTAGTAGAAAGCAAGACATTTAAGTATTACCAAGAATCTAACTTATCTCCATAATTTCTTTCACATATTCATTTGCTTACTTGTGACACAGGGTCCCACTGACTCAGAAGCATTCTCTCAGCTGGCCTCTCACTGGCTCTGAGACTGTCGCTGCCCCACAGTTCCAGTTCCCATTTGGAAAGGAAAGAGGAAGTACAGGAGAAGAAGGGTCATGCAGGGCCACACCCAATCCAAACTCTCACAAAACCTTGAGAAACAGGGCAAGATATCCCTTCCAGGCAAGATATCCTTTACAGAAGAAAAGTTCTGGAGAACTTAAGGCAGCTCTAGAAGGGAAGGGAGCAAGGGTTAAGGCGGCCCTCACAGCACAGCCTGAGAACAAATTACAATGCACTCATCCATGAGCAGAGGCGACAGCAATACAGAGCCTCTTCAACGTGCATGCACACAGCACCCCTCCTAGCACCCGTCAACACCTGTGGCATGCACACACTGCAGCGCCCACACACACACTGACATGTATATGGCCTGCCCAGTGACAGCTCTCAGAAGGTACTCGGTGGCTTGGGCTCCCCTGTGCTGAGGACCTAAATTGGGAAGGTGGCCTATAGCTGCAGGCCTGTCCAGGCTGCACAGCTCACCTGGTGGCTCCAACAGGGACTCTGATGGGTGTGTGGAGAGTAACTTTCCTCTTAATTTCAGAGAGACTTTTGCTGCTTCCTGTCTTTTTGGTTGAGATAGTCTGCCACCAATTAATGCCCAAACAGAATATTGCACCCTCCCAGAGAGCACTGATTCACGACAAAAGTCAAGCCTAGTTATAGCAAGTAACTACGACAAAAAAGAAAACCGCCGGGCGCTGAGCACTTGGTCCCCTTAAAACAAGTAACTTGGTACTCGGCACTTGGTCCGTTCCCACATGCCAGCTGCCACCTCGGACAAAAAACCACCCCTTGCTGGCCAGGTGCATTCCACATGTACCAGGAGGGGCAGCACGTGACCTCACGACTTTTTAAAGTCTCCTGCCTCACAGGTGCCCACACCACCACTGCTCCGTATGGGAAAGCGGGACAGCCAGAGGGCTGTGCGACATCAGGCAAGTCACTGCCCCTATCTCTATTCCCAAGCTATTATCGGCAAATGATTGTAGAAGCAACCCCATCCACTGTCCATGCTGCTGTGAGGATGAAACGAGGTAACAGAGAAAAGCGCTGCAGGAAAGCATATCTGGACCCAGGTACTGTTTCTGCATTACTTTCAACAGGATGCACTAGTTTTGGCTCTGTTTTATCATAAGCAGCTGACATTACCCGGAGGATCCTTGACTATGCCTGCTAAGGAACTCTATGAATTAGTGATGTGTGTGTGTGTGTGTGTGTGAGAGAGAGAGAGAGCGAGCGCACTGTGTGAGGACTTCTCAGGATGGTGGCAGGTGCTCATTTTCCTAGGGTTACCAGGAAAGTAATTTCTCACAACAATCACTACACTGAAATTATAATAATATAGTATTTTCATAGCCTCCCCTAGCATGTAGCTATAACCTTACTAACATATTTGATCTATATTCCACGTAATTAGTCACCCAGAAAGAGCCAACTATCAGCTATCCATGGAAATGAAGAAATAACACAGCAACTCATCCAAACTGACAATAATCCCCAAATCTCCTATCAGTTGGCTTTGGAATATGTTTTTGTGCTTCTGCACCTGATGAAAGAAGCATTAGATACGTGGACATTTTTTAAACTTCCAAAGGAATTAGAAGCTGCACTTTGTGGATTTTATCCCATATTTATCTTCCCTTCTTTTAGAGTTACTCTCGGGCAGATCAAAGCCTTAACCTGAGGAAAAGCTGCAAGAAGGGAAATTACTTTTAATTCTTCAGCTTCAAGTTGTAAGGGTGTGAGGTGAGTCTGTATGTAGTAAGGTGAATGGGGAGGGGATTATTGAGATAAAGAACTGTTGTGACTTTTAAGATCACTTCCTTTGAATTCCCATTGTGTGTCACAGAGGAATTAAGAAAAAGTCAATGACTGATCTTCTGAAGGAATGTATTGCAGAGAAGCAAGAACAAGACCAGCGCAAAGACTGGGCTGATGGTAAGCACCAGGAAGGCCAGCCGGGGCAACTGAGGACTGACTCCATCCACCTGCCGTCAGTGCACAAACAGCAGGCAACGGGAGAGACTATTAAGTTGAGGGAAGCGGAAGAGTGAATGTGTAGGGGAAAGGGTGGCAGGGTGTGTCTGAAGTTGGGTGAGAAAGTGTGGCTGACAGAGAGAAAGAACCTCAGAGGGAAAGCAATCCTCAAACTGGCCCAAAGATCCCCATAGTCAGCAGAATCTTCTTTTACCTTCAATAAAATGGTATACAGAGTCATTTACTGGACCTTAGGGTTTCCTGGTTACAAGGATTCTTGTGAACGACTAAAAATCTCCAGGCCAATTAACCAAGAGAGGTTAATTCAGACCCTCATCTGGGGCTCTGGGTAGGCCTGGGAGGAAGCTGGAGCCTGGAGTAGCAGAACCTTTGTGCCACCATCACTGAACAGGAGAAACCAGCAGGGGCGGCTGTGGGAGCTCTGGCTCCAGCACTTGACAGGAGAAAGACAGGAGAAGGGAGAGAAAGGCTCAGACCATAGCCTTTCTTTCATGACGCTTCAGTACATGAGCTGTCTGGAGTGAAAAAAAGGGCTGCATGGCAGTGAGAGCTACAGCGTGACCTGGAAGACTTGAGAAGATTCAGGGTGCACGTGAGTCGTGCTACACAGGATGAAGCTGGGGGAGGTCTGGGAGATTTCCAGGGCTGAGGTGGACAGCCTGTACCACGGTTGCATTTTCTTAGCAAGTCCCCAACTTACAGCCTATCGGATGCTGTTAGATTCTGACACATTCAGTACAAACCAAATGGCTGTGACTAAATTGTGCACTGAAAACCGCCTTGACAACCAGGAAAAACTGGGAGAATCGGATGCAATTGGTAGTGCTTCTGGTTGATATTGCAAATAAATAAATAAATGTATTCAAACTGAATAAAGCAGTATATGATGTAATAAAAATTAAACTAATTATAATACAAATATAGTAGGACCTTCTAAAAGCATGTACATAAATCATGTACATTTAAGAAAGGTTACGGTCACAAACCTGTGATTTTACATTTGATTAATCCTAAGGAATTGACAGGCACTACACACTGGTCTTTCCATCAAAGAATGAACTTACTGAATAACTGCAGCTTTTTTTCTCTAGAATCTAAGGGCTGAGAAGAGAGAATTTTAAATGTGGAAGAGACATTAAGAATCAGTGTCCAACTCTCTTATTTTATAAACAAGGAACTTGAGGCCCACGTGAATTAACAGACAGTATTCATCTTTTAATAACAATCTTTATCACTGATATGAAGCTGTTTGACTTCCATAAATATTGCACATATTTTAATAAGATTTGTCATTTTTATAGACCATCTAACAGTTAAATGATATAATCTATGATTGTAATTCAGAACCAGAGTTTCTAATGAAAACTAATAATTTGCTTTTGTGCAACCTGAAGGATTTATTGTATAAGATTCCTAAGAAAAATGGTGAATATATTTAACTAGAATTTCAGAATGACAACTTACAGAATCTGGGTCTTAATGAACCAAATCCTCTGTAAAATTCAACAATCTTCTATTTCTTATATAAGTCTTCTTAAAGTATTTCTAATATGATGTTTTTAAAAGTATCTAGTGGCATCTGAGAACACTTATAGAAGTTGCAAAGCCTTAAAAACTGAATCATAATGAAATATTTATTATATACCTTCTTTTGCATAATCAAAGTTTCAAGACCTGAATCATGAATATTCTGACAATCTTTTCTGGATAGTGAGTGATATTAAATCTTTTTTTTTTTTCCCCCAAGGCAGTGTCTCTCTCTGTCACCCAGGCTGGAGTGCAGTGGTTCAATCTCATTGCAATCTCCGCCTCCCAGGTTCAATCGATTCTCGTGCCTCAGCCTCCCAAGTAGCTGGGATTACAGGCACGTGCCACCACGCCCGGCTAATTTTTGTATTTTTAGTAGAGACGGGGTTTCACCATGTTGGCCAGGCTGGTCTCAAAGTCCTGACCTCAAGTGATCCACCCACCTTAGCCTCCCAAAGTGCTGGGATTAAAGGCGTGAGCCACCACACCCAGCCTAGATTAATTCTTAATAAATTAAGAAGAGAGAAAACCTGTCAAGGTTGAAAATATGCACTAAAGGAATCGGATCTGGTAATTAAAAATAAGTCACTGCACAGAACACTGTACCCTGATGCAATATCCACCCAGGGAAAATTAATGAGCACATCAGTGTAATACATCCTGAATAAATAATGACATCAACAATAGCCACTTTGTCTAATCCTACCCCTAAATGTCAAGCATTTTGTCATATTATTACATGACTTTCCAGTGTCTGCTACTTGTGCAGGTGAATCTGTAGGTATTTGCATATAATCCAGTTAAAACTGTGATCTGATTGAATTGTAAACAGAGTTGATAAGAGAAACTTATTGTTGTAGTGCCTAATAAGAATATCACTTACATTTTAAGAAGACAGTATGTAGCAGCAATTTAAAATGCTCAGTAAACTATAGTACAAATGGACATCTATACTATTTAGCAAACCAACATTCCTTTAATATCTCTATATAATAGTGACACAAATGAGGAATTACTTTACATATTGCCAGTTTATTTCTTTGAACCAGTTTGACAATATCAACATAATTGATTCCTAAAACTGATATGATATGTACTCAATGGAGACTTTTCTTTCCATTCTCCTGTTTAGTGCAGAGGAGATTCTTTGGTGCCTTCCTAACAACAGCTCATCTATGGAAGTTATGCTTTTTATACCATTCAAATGCAGTGCTAAGGATTTAAAATAAATGCTGCCAGCTGAAGACACATTTTTCTCCTCCTTTCCTTCCTCCCTCCCTCCCTTCCTTCCATCATTCTCCTGTATGTAAACTCAGGGTACCTAGTTGGTTAAGGATGAGTGTTGCTATAAAGATAACACAGCACAAAAGAGCCTATCTTTGTTTCCAAAGTGATGAAAGTATTCTAGGGAGATTTCCAGTTAATGACTTCTCATATGGGAGATAATCAGTACTGTCTCTTTAAAAATGCATTTTCAATAGCTCACTGGAAATAATGGGTTCTTATTTCAGGCAAGAGATGTATTGTCAATGTTTGCCTGGGCATCACTTTCAGACCCGTGAAATGAAGCCCAGGCCGAGGCTGGCTGGAATCTGGATGGTTTCTAGCGCGAGGGAAGATGGGTTGAAAGGAAAGGTGACAGGAAAGATGTGTTTAGCATCCATGAGCAGCTGGGGAGAGTCTTTCCTGTCTCGTAAACGCATCTGAGAAGATTAAGAAAAAAAATTAACAGAGCATCAGTTCTTTGAATCTAAAAGACTTTTTTCTACTAAAATTTCTACCCTCAAATTCTCAACTAATGAAGAATGTTTACCTTTGTTTTAAACTCACTTCATTTTCCCAATAAACTATTATCAAAAAAGTTAGTGCATTGTAAAATAAGATAAAAGATAACACATTATCCTTCAATAAATCACAAAATGTCCATTCAAAAGACTGTGTTGGTGAATCAAAGAAGATGGGAGCTCTTACCTGTATAGTACGAATGAATGACACAGAGACTCTTTCTTCAAACTCATTAACAGGAGTATACAAATTCAACACTTTCACAATCTGTGAGAAATGAAATGATCAAAGTTTTTGGCATATTATCAAATACACACTGGGCACCTATAATCTGGAAAATTAAAAGGATCTGTGCATACGGATTTCAGTTCTACTCAGTGGTGGGCTGGGACCAGAAGGAAGGAGGAGCTGGTCTGCACATTTACGTTTGTTATTTGAATTTTTACAGGAGAATGTATCAATGTAATGTTTGTGTAATATTGTAAAAAGCCGTGTACATTTAGAAGAATATTCAAACAGCACAAGAGAATAAAACATGAAAAATAAATGTCCGCACTCCCATCCTTCCAGTCTCCCAAAGTGGTAACTGTTAACCAAGGGTGGCCAGGCTGGTCTTGAACTCCTGACCTCAGGTGATCTGCCTGCCTTGGCCTCCTAAAGTGCTGGAATTACAGGTGTGAGCCACCATGCCCAGCCTACTGATTTTTTCTGTCGCCCAGGCTGGAGTGCAGTGGCGCGATCTTGGCTCACTGCAACCTCCGTCTCCCAGGTTCCAGCGATTCTTCTGCCTCAGCCTCCTGAGTAGCTGGGATAACAGGTGCCTGCCACCATGCCCGGCTAATTTTTGTATTTTTAGTAGACACGGGGTTTCACCATGTTGGTCAGGCTGGTCTTGAACTGATTTTTTACTGTATTGGGCAAAACTGAAAATTTCATGTTATAGGACATATGATGAACATTAAGAAAATCTAAGACTTAGCACAGAAAATAACTGGGCAAAAAGAAAATTGGGCATGTTCTTGCCTGTGCCTTGCTTCATGCTGTCACTATCATCCTCAAATGCCCTTCTCATTCCCTTACTTCTTTAAATTCAACACCCAGATTAATAGGACCTTTCCTGAATACAGTTATCTCCCCTCAGCACTTCCTTTAGACATCTTACTATAGAATTTGCTAGAACCTCTACGGTAGAGTCAGTTGGATACGACTCTGTCTGCCCTACTAAACCGTAAGCTCCTTGAAGGCAGGAATTTTTCCTTATTTATTGAAGCATCTTCCCCAGCAATAAATATGGTGCCTTGAGATGGAGGCTCAATTAGTCATCTGTTGAATTGAAGTAACAAGAATTATCTGTCTCTAAAAACAAAGTCATTACTTGATAATCCACTCAATTATCAAATAATATAGAAAGCTATTTTATGGAATAGAAGCTGCAGAGACTGTATACTCCATGAGAGCAGGGGCTTTGTTGTGCCTTTGGGTGCATCCCAGTGCCTTCAATGTTATATAGAACACTGTAAGCACTCAATAAATACTGGCTGAATATTAAATATATTTAACTATAATTAGCACTGAAATGTATTAATTTCTGGCAAAATCTCCTTGCTTTAAGATCGGCACAGGTAAATATCTTCTTGGACACAGATGAAGTCAGCTCAGAAATACAAGCAATAAGTAGGAGACTTCTTTACTTCCCTAAAGAATGTTAAATTATTTCATAACAGGGAAAGTTGCTCTACCTGGGCAGTAGTTAAAGCATTGCACATAGAACAAATGGCTTCTGCATCATCATCTGTTTTCTTTTTCACTTGCAAAAGTTGAGCAGCCTGAATGAGAGGTTCTAGGGTTTCTTTAGCCCCACTGTTCATCAGATTCTTGTCACGCAGCCATTCTTCAAGTTGACTGACATTGTACCTATTCCAAAAAAAAAAAAAAAAAAAAGAGAGAGATACAGAGAATGCAAATTTGCTGAATGTTGTCAAAAATGTCTTAATTTTTTTTTGTGTGGCCTTGTCAGGATTTATGTTAAAATGACAGGCAGTATTTTTGTTCAATTTTCTTAAATCTCATCAGCTGTGCTTAAAAATTTATTATAGTCATGAGGATTATAATCATCATTATATAAGATTAAATGACAAGATAATGTAATTCTCTTTAATGGAAGATGGAAGTGAAGTCATTATGGCAAAAGTTATTAGACTTGCTAATAAACAAAATAGAATACATAATGTAGCTCTGTCTTTATTGGTGGGCTGGCCAGAAAACACTTTGTAGCTTCTCTTACAATTTCAGAGCTGGGTTACTGTTGCAGGGTGAGACTTGATAATCCTTGAAGTACTCTCTCTTAAGACAAACTTCAAATCAGGTAACTGAATAACCAGAAGCCCTACATATACCTGTGCTCAAGCCTTAAGGGAAGAGCCTAGGAGATGAAGACGGTGACCTGAGAAAGCTCCGGGATGAAGGGAGAGAGAGGCAAGGGAGGGCCACTGGAAGAGACAAGGACTCCAAATGGGGACAGAGACAAACTACAAAGACACTGAGGTTTCACGAAGCAGCCAACCAAGTGGCAGCGGTCCGAAGACTGAGGCCAATGGACACACAATCAGCACTTAGCACCCAAGCAAATAGGGGCCAGCATAATATTACCACAGGCGGCTCCACACTTCCATGCAGACCTTATAGAGAAATATGTTCCACTATCTGAGAGGAAAGCATTATTGTCTTAAAATTCACTACAATTCAGTGTGAGTCAGGATGGAAAATTTGAAAAGAACACTAAGAGTTCCTGAGATTGAGTAACTACTAAGACTTTCATAGGAGAAATCATTTTTCTCTCCTCTTGGTGAATATTCTAGCTGTTTTAAAATAAAAATTTGTGTCCCAGTGCGGTGGCTCACACCTGTAATCCCAGCATTTTGGGAGGCCAAGGCAGGTGGATCACCTGAGGTCAGGAGTTCGAGACCATCCTGGCCAACATGGGAAACCCTGTCTCTACTAAAAATACAAAAATTAGCCAGGCGTGGTGGTGCATGCCTGCAATCCCAGTTACTTGGGAGACTGAGGCAGGAGAATTGCTTGAACCTGGGAGGCAGAGGGCGCAGTGAGCCAAGATCATGCCATTGTACTCCAGCCTGGGCAACAAGAGCGAAACTCCATCTCAAAAAAATAAAAAATAAAAAATTTGTAAAAAAAATTATGTTACAGTAATGAGGTTATGTTGAGGAGTAGTGGGCATAAAATTAAGTGTAGCTTTTCTTAAAATATAGAGGGGGGATATTGTAATAATTAGTAAAAGATCTATTAGACCTGTTCTTGTTGTCATAGGTACAAAAAGGTATTTTTCCAAAAATATGTTTCTAAAAGCAATCAAACAATACAAATATTCATTATTATAATTTAATAATTTCTTATTGTATAATTAAAACACACACATAAGGAGAGGAAGCAGCTATCTCATCTTTGTGTATGTTTGAATCATCTCTTCACTCCCCCAAATAAGCAAGCTTCACAGTGGAGTAGGGTTTCCTATCAAGCATGTGAAGAACCTGTCGGCAGGGTACAAACAGGGAGCAATAATGAGATGTGAAGAAATCCAGCCAGGCAAGGGAAAGTGGCTCCGTGCCAGGTTCCCCCTTGCCGCTTGGCCGCATGGCATCAGACATGAGATGCAAGGACTGAAAACAAGCCATCAGCTCTCCACAACCCTGGCAGGCCAGCCGGGCAGCAAAAAGAGACTGTCGCAGGTGTTGGCGTTTGCTCACCTGATCTGCATGCCTTTACTCCAGGAGCACATGTCCTTCCGCAGGAGTAGGTTGTTCAGGGTGATGGCCCCCACGATGTAGAACATCTGCTTGACCACCTGCTTGATCAGTTCAGGGTCCATGCCGTGCTGACACATAACTGAGTGGAAGGAGTTGAGCTGCCGGAGGATGGAGTCCAGTGTGTAGGTGCCCTCATCGGCGATACTGGAGGTTCGCTTTCTCAACCCCGTGGGCTTCACCCCAGACACGCCCTGAATCGTTTCATGTTCCAGCATGCCTGAGACTGCAGGAATATTTCAATTGTTAGAGGAGAAGATGTGGAAGGAAATCTTTCACGTGCACACATCCATGTGCACACACACACACACATTCAACTTAGGAAAATTAGCTGGGCGCAGTGGCTCACGCCTGTAATCCCAGCACTATGGGAGGCCGCCGAGGTGGGTGGATCACTGGAGGCCAGGAGTTCAAGACCAGCCTGGCCAACATAAGGAAACCCCATATCTATTAAAAATACAAAAATTAGCCAGGTGTGGTAGCGTGTGCCTGTAATCCCAGTTACTCAGGAGGCTAAGGAAGGACAGTCACTTGAATCTGGGAGGCAAAGGGTGCAGTGAGCTGAGATCGCACCTCTGGGCTCTAGGCTGGGTGACAGAGCGAGACTCCATCTCAAAAAAAAAGGAAGGAAGGAAGGCAGGAAGGAGGGAGGGAGGGAAGGAAGGAAGGCAGGAAGGAGAGAGAGAGGGAAGGAGGGAGAGAGGGAGGGAGGGAGGGAAGGAAGGGAGGGAGGGAGGGAGGGAGGAAGGAAGGAAGGAAGGAAGGAAGATCTGGGTGCCAAGATACAGGGAAAAGGAACTTCACTGCAAAAGGGCTTCTGGATTTTAAACTTTACTGAAGGAATAATTCTTAAATGCAAAAATTTACTATAAATTTAAGTAAACTTAATGGTGTCTCTTCTAAAATAAGAAGAGTAAGAAGCAGTAGCCTTGTGATAGCACAAGTGTGTGTGTCTTGGGTGGGCTTTTGAGAGTGATTGGTAGCAGTTAGGGTTAAGATAAGCATTCTCCATGTTATCTGAGCCCCACAGGCAAAAACAGTAAGAAAGGCAGGGCACTGACAATCATCTTGGAGAAGACATGGGAGAGGGGAGTGGCTGGAGAGCTGGGCCCTTCCTTATTCTGGGCTTCCCACAATAGCAGTGGGCCCTTGGGCTGACCTCCGTCTCCCAGGATTCGTCTTCTCACCTGTGGCCTGGCTGCTTCCCTGTTGTGCTCTCTTAGCATTTGGCTTATGCCTCCCCTAGAATGTTTCTGAGATGTCCACTCCCTGTGAGTCCCTTGAGAGCAAAGGCCACGTCTGGTTCATCTTGCTATTTAATTGTGCTAAACAGATTCCCTAGAACTGGCACGTTTGTTGTTGCTGTTAAATGACTGGGAGATGGGGGTAAGGATTTAGATTGGGGCTTCTTTGAGGTGAACTTCTTTTTTTTCTCTTTTGAGACGGAGTCTCACTCTGTCGCCCAGGCTGGAGTACAGTGGCGCAATCTCAGCTCACTGCAAGCTCTGCCTCCCGGGTTCACACCATTTTCCTGCCTCAGCCTCCCAAGTAGCTGGCACTACAGGCGCCGGCCCCACGCCCAGCTAATTTTTTGTATTTTTAGTAGAGACGGGATTTCACCATGTTAGCCAGGATGGTCTCGATCTCCTGACCTCATGATCCGCCTGCCTCGGCCTCCCAAACTGCTGGGATTACAGGCGTGAGCCACCGCACCTGGTCCAGGTGAACTTCTTATTCAGCCAATAGAAACAGGCAAAGCAACAGAAAAATTGGCTGAAGCTGACCTTCTTGGTATCTGTGTTACCTCCTATATTTTCGCCCACCTAGAGTGCTTTACTGACTTTTTAAGGGACATCTGAAGAAAACATTGCCATCTCCCATGGCTTCCTCAGCTTTTGATGTCTCAAATAGCTAGTTAACTGTGGCCTATGAAAGCAAAGGAAACACTATGAGCCCACAGAAGGGAAATGAAGAAGTTGTGGAAACATGGAAAATGCATGGATGGGGAAAGAAAGTGTAGCTGGAAGTAGCCTTAAGAGCCTGCTGATAGGCTGGGCGCAGTGCTGGCATCTGTAATCCCAGCACTTTGGGAGGCTGAGGTGGGTGGCTCACAAGGTCAGGAGATCGAGACCATCCTGGCTAACACAGTGAAACCCCGTCTCTACTAAAAATGCAAAAAATTAGCCGGGCATGGTGGCTGGTGCCTGCAGTCCCAGCTACTCAGGAGGCTGAGGCAGGAGAATGGTGTGAACCCGGGAGGCGGAGCTTGCAGTGAGCTGAGATCCGGCCACTGCACTCCAGCCTGGGCGACAGAGCGAGACTCCGACTCAAAAAAAAAAAGATAACAGTGTTTGGTAACTTAAAACAATTTTTTAAAATTCAATGCATTAAACTGAATTTAAACATTAAACATTAGGGAAGGAAACCAGAAACTACTGTTTCAGTCTTGTGGAAGCAGTGATTTTCATGCATCCCAGTTAATTATGGCTGGGTTTCTGGGATTCCTCGGCTAATTTTAGCCCTGTATCTTACTACTTTATGCTCCCCAAATGAATAGCTGCCCTGAAACATGTGCCCCTGGAGGCTACTTATTGATGGGCACGAATGATAGGCAGGCTGCAATGCCCAATGGGGCCCTGGCCTTACCAATCATTGGCTGAAGGATGTTCTCTAACACCCGCACGAGCTGCTGGTAGATCTGAATGGCCAGGTCACTCAGCACCTGCCGATACTCAGCCAGGTCAAAATTGGTGAGGCAGTGTTCATTCTGGCGAGATGTGTTGTGCTTCATAAAGCCCTAGAGTCATAATGCAAAGTTAATGATACACGTGAAGTAACCTGTCTCTTCAGTTTAACTATCTCCGATTTGATCAGCATCTTCATGTTCTTTTCTGCTCTGTCCAAGGAGCTTCCCCACTAAAATGCCAGGACTGACATTCTGCAATGCTGACGTGTGTTTGTTCGCTTCCATCACACCCCCCCTCCACTTCTTACTAGCTTTTCAACAATACCTAAACTTGGCAACCTAGCATTTAAGTCTTCCCAACAGCAATGTCAATGAAACAAATTGGAGGAACTTAACTAAAAAAATAAAATAAAATAAAAAGGTGTTTCACTTCTGAAACAGCAGGCTTACTGTCAAACACTAAATTATCTAGAGTACTAATCTCTTAACTTCAGTTCATTATAGTCCTGTTCTTAAAAACTACACCCAAAGGACATATATAATCTTGAAATAGACCAATTTCTACAGAGACTGGTGAATACATACAAAAAGTTCCCTTTACTCTATTTCGTGGTACCCACACCATGGTTTTCAGTCAGAGGTTAGAAGGGAATCTTTGGTGGTATCTGTTAAAATGGAACTGAATGGGCGGCCCTTTTTCCAGTCATTTTGCAGTTTAACACGTTGCTTGCCTGACGCTACCTGATAAAGGCAAGTGCTTACTTTGAGGATTCTCCCCACAGCCAAGCATCTGCCTCCTTACCACCTACTTAATGACTGGTCCAAAAGTGGGGACTGACAGGATGCGGTCAACAACTCCTCAGGGGGATTCTGGTCTGTTGGCCCCGTCTTCTCAAGGACCGGGCCTTGCTCATCTCTGTGTTTCCCATCATCTGCCAGGACAGGCCTGGGTCTTGGGGTGCTCGGGAAATGCTACTGGGCACCTTCTCTGCTGCCCTCCTGGCAAAGGGATGGGAGGCATGGAAGGCAGTTGGTTAGGGTCATGGGCCCTCAGCGGTGCCAGATCCAGGATCCCAGCTCTGCTCCTTGTGGCCAAGAGGACTTGGGCAAATCAATGAGCCCCAGTGAGCCTTGGCTTCCTCATCTGTAAAAGTGGGCTATAATTCCTACCTCACAGAGATGCTGTAAGAATTAATGATCATAAATAACACCATGTATAGTAAGTGCTGTCTGACACATACTAAGCAGCCCTTAATGATCATTATTAACATTCTACATAGTTTTGAAATATTTGAAGTCTATCAAACAACTAATGAACACATCCCTACAAACAAAAACAATAGAGATTTTTTTGGACAAATTGAAAGACATGATCTTTGATCACCTTTTAAGGTATTGTGGCAAGCCAAAATTGATTAGTTTCTTTAAATAGTTCACTATTCTGATACTAGCTCTTGAAATGCCCACTAAAACATACTGACAAAAAGTTTCACTTCTGGTAACTATTCACTGACCAATGCTCATTTTATTTTCTCTATGCTTTCTCATAATGTAAAGAAGAAGCTGTCATTCTCCAAATCACTGTTTCATAGAGAGTGAACATTGAACAAAGCAATGAACTTCCAAGCCACCTCTGAATTTGGGTTTCTAAATAAAGAAATGGTTAAACATTTTGTGCTTTTAAATTTTTCCTTAAAAAGGTCAGAGAAAGTATAACATGCTGGTTTTGTAATCAAGGTTTTCTCACCTCTTCTCCACTGTACTGCTTCAAGCAGTGCAAAAATCGGCATGTGTTAGAGAGCCAGAAGGAGACGGTTTCAAAATCATCACCTCTTTTCTGAAAGAGAGAATAATTCTAAATTTGCCTTTTCCTTAGGGAAATAACCTAAAAAAAATTGAACAGATACCAAAAGACCCATTTCTTTCAGTTACCATTATAAACAATTATAAAAATAGATCACATTACAATTGTAAAGTCTTATGTCATTGCTAGCAGAATGTCAGCCACCAGGTTCATTAGTTGTTGCTTTGCTTACCATTCACTTTTTTGGCATAGAAAATTAAACCGATGTGAATTTAGCTGTTCCTTTAAGCAGAAAAAAATTCACCTGGCCGGGTGCGGTGGCTCACACCTGTAATCCCAGCACTTTGGGAGGCCGAGGTGGGTGGATCACCTGAGGTCAGGAGTTCGAGACCAGCCTGGCCAACATGGTGAAACCCCATCTCTACCAAAAATACAAAAATTAGCTGGGCATGCTGGCACATGCCTGTAATCCCAGCTACTTGGGAAGCTGAGGTAGAAGAATCACTTAAGTCCAGGAGGCGGAGATTGCAGTGAGCCAGGATTGCGCCACTGCACTCCAGCCAAAAGAAAAAAAAAAGACCTAAATCAAAAAAAAAAAAAAAAAAAAAAAAAATTCACCTAGCCACCGCTGACCCAACCTCATGTCCGTCTTGGGGTTAATGATGGGAGTCAGAACTAAAAGCAGAAAGAGGAATAACTAATATTGTGATAGAGAATTTGAAGCACTTAAACCCAGACTAGATTAAAAATCTTGTCAAGGGTAAGACAAAATTTCTGAGCTGTGAATCCAGAGATGAGATGGAGGAAGTCCTGCGATGAGCAGTACAGTCAGGGGAAAGCTGGTTGGCTCTTCACCAGGACTGGGCTACCGTGGCAGGAAGAAGAGAGACTCATTGTGCCTGAAAAAGCTGTGAGGGCTGGGAATACTTCCCAGGAGCTTCATGGCAGACATACTTGGAAGGACCATGCATTTGTCAACTAAACCATTTGGATGAACTAATCCCAGTTTATATATGGGAAGTCACAGAAATATCAATGTTTGCCTACACTTTTTCTCAGAAAACTTTGCAAAGGAAAACCAGAATAGTTTACCTAGGACAGGTGCCTAGCATTAAATGGTCTTAGAAGCTCATTTTTTTTTTTTTGCATGAAATAATATATTCCAATAACTCTACTACCATATCACAACAAAACCCAGGTTCTTAGAAGCTGTGTGAGAATACCTGCCTTTGGTTTCTTGGTAGTGGCTTTATGCAGTAAACGTGCACAGGATATATCATGGGGAAAGATGGGTTTCTCATCTTTTTTTTTACATAAATAAAATCACCTTTTTAAGAAAGTACAAAGCACCCTTGAATTTTGTAGAATACTCCCCTAAAAAGACTTTTAAGAAAAAAAATCCTAGAGGATATCAAACCTAACTAAGTCTTTTCAGCTGAGACAGAATTACTGAACTCAGGTCCTGACTTTACCACTAAGTAAATATCCGAAAGACCTAGCTATGTAGTCTTCCAATGTCAGAGGACTGTGAATAAAATAAATAAAATAATAAATTATTTACTGCCAGTAAATACAATTTTATTACATTCCCAAACACGGAAAATCATCCTACAGTTTAAGTGCAGATTTGACTAAAAATAACTCTGCCTCTTCCAAAAATCTGGATTACAACTGTTCCTAGCGGAGGCTCTGGCCTAAGCTGACAAAAGCAATGAATGCAGATTGGGAAAATGTGCTGGTCATTGTCAGGCTATGGGAGAGCGTCACTAAAGCACCAATCTAGACTGTCTTCACTGACGTCTACACAAATCAAACTGCAGAGATCCTCAGAATAGTCCCAGCTGGATGTAACGGCACGTATACTAAACAGTTACCAGATAAAGGTGATTAAAACCTAAGGAGAAGACTTCATTCTAGAAATAATCCAGCATCTGTTTTCATTAGTGGGCTCCAGCCTTTGCTAAGCCACTTTTTTTTTTTTTTTGGAGACAGAGACTCACTCTGTCTGTCGCCCAGGCTGGAGTGCAGTGGTGTGATCATGGCTCACTGCAGCTTTGACCTCATAGGCTCGAGCGATCCTCCTACCTCAGCTTCCCAAGTAGCTGGGACTGAAGGAACACGTCACCATGCTTGGCTAATTTTTTATGTTTTGTAGAGATGGGGTCTCGCAGTGTTGTCAGGGTTGGTCTCAATTTCCTGGGCTCAAGCAGTCCTCCCACCTCTGCCTTCCAAAGTGCTGGGATTACAGGCATGAGCCACAGCACCCAGCTCACTTTTAAACAAAATAACTCAACAAATACAATTTGAACACTAAGGGTATCCTCTGTCCTCATGAAAATGAGATACTCTATATTACTTCAAAATAAAAGAACATTTGCTTCTTTGGAAATTAAAAAAACATTAAAATAGAATGCCAACTCTTTACCTAAGAGAGGTTACTAGATTGAGTTTGTCGAAGTAATATTTTTTGCAATAAACAAGCTGTATTTGATCAAAATTAATAAATCCATGTTAGTTCCTACTCTACCCCATAGGAAAAACAAGTTGAACTCAAAGCTATTTGCAGTTTTTGATTTATTAGAAAAGATCATAAGCTAAAAACTATGGATTCTCTACACATCTTCGGCTAGTTATGCTGCTTAGGGCCGATGGCAAAAAACCAGTTGCCAAAGTTGAAACAGGTATGCAACACAAATATACAATTCAAAACTGGGATGTGAGACAAATGCACATTAATTTTAAATGGTATTAAAGAGTGTTATGTTCTAGTGCCCACTCACTTTTAATCTTTACAGAATTTGGTACAATAGTCAAACCAGATAAGTATCTTCTTGCAATTATGATGAGAGAAAGAAAACTTTATGATTTAGTTTTTTCTCTCTCTAGGAGTTGGTCTAACAAGTAGCAAAACTTGTAGTTTATCTAAGTACAATATTGCATCAACGCACTCAAAATAAAATGAGTTATGTTGGGAAGACATTCATCAACTTTTAACTGTTAAATCTTCAGAAACTTCATGCTTTAGTAACCACTGTAGAATGTTAACTACAGAAAGTATCTGCACAATAGGGACCAACAGAGAACCAGCATTTATCAAAAGTTTGCTCCCCAGGGCTGACGGAGGGAGGAATGGGGAGTTAGCATTTAATGGGTACTGTGTTTCAGTTGGGGAGAATGAAAAAGCTCTGGAGATGGATGGTGGTGATAGCTGTACAACAGTGTGAACACATTTAATGCCACATAACCGTACACTTAAAAATGGTGAATATGGCAAATTTTATGTTATGTATGTTTTACCTAATTTTTTTTTAAGTTCCTAAAAGAAGTCTTAGATTTGAAAGAGTGGCATGCTGACTATCCACTTATCTTTACCCTAAAAGCTCTCATTAAGTTTGATAATCCGAAAGCAAAGTACCTGGAACACATGATCTCAGCTCCTCACAGCAACACTGAGTTAAAACTAAGCCTGTGCTCACTGTTTCTCTGGAGTCAAGAGGGGGATTATGCAAGTGACTCAGTGACTACTGAGTTGTGTAGGCTTTCTGCTCAGTTATATAACTTTGCTGTCTTTTCCAAGTCTCCTCTCTGATTAGCATCTGTGTGTTGCTTCCCACATGGAACCAGGCATTTTAGGTAACAGGGAAAATTATGGGGTGAGGTGGAGAAAAAGTTGGAAGAAAAATTGTAATATTTTATCAGACATCTTTTTATATGAATGAGCCATATCTTAAACTTATTTAACATCTATTTTAATTTCAGCATCACATTCCCTGTATATATGAACTCTACTAAATATTTTTTAGTTCTAAGTAAAACCTCAAACTATATCTGTCCATGAATAAACTTAGTTTACTGCACAATTAAATGCAGTTATGTCAAGTTGATTTTGATTACTGTTCAACTTGAGCCCTGTTTTGAAAGAAGGCAGACAGACATGTTCAAGGAAGAACATTTCCTCCAGTGGAAGTTTTCACTCAAGACCGAAAAGTGGCTGGGTGCAGTGGCTCACGCCTGTAATCTCAGTACTTTGGGAAGTTGAAGGGGGAGGATCACTTGAGCCTAGGAATTGGAGACCAGCCTGGGCAACACAGTGAGACCCTGTCTCTACAAAACATAAAAAATTAGCTGGGCATGGTGGTGTACAACTGTGGTCTCAGATACTTGGGAGGCTGAGCTGAAAGGATCGCTTGATCCTGGGGTTGCACTGGGGCTGCAGTTGAGCTGAGATTGCACTACTGTACTTCAGCCTAGGTGACATAGCAAAACCCTGGCTCAAAATAGATAAATAAGTAAATAAAAATTGGAAAGTTAGTAACAAGCAACTTAGCTAAACTCTAAGGAAGGAAAAGCAATCAGTGCAGATTCTGTCATCATTAACAATTCATGATGAGAATTTTGTTGAACAGGAACTGACCTTCAATACTTTTTTGATGCTGTTAATTGTTGATGTTAGCAACGACCTTACTTTCTGATCATCATTCAGGTAGTCAGCATGTCGAACACACATAAACAGGATATATGCCGGTAATCCTGGAATCAAATTGACTGCTACACCACGTGGCTTCAGTTCTAAAAAAAGAAAAAATAATAATTTTATATAACATGGAAAATTTTCACAAGGCATGCATTGTGAGATATAAAAGCACAGTTGTCATGTAAGAGTTCCATCATTCAAGGTAAGTAGGTAATATAAAAAGTGTATTTTAATAGCTCTTTAAGCAGAAAAATTCTGGAGTGTGGGGCATGTCTATGTAATGACAACTCCCAAACTGATATCTCCTGCGCTGACTTTTCCCTTGAACTCCAGTCTCACTATCAACCGCCTTCTTGACAACTCTACTCAGGCACATGAAACTAAGCCTCTCCCAAACCAAACTCTTGCTTCCCTAAGGAACCTCCTTTTTTGGAAGTTGTCCCCATCTTAGTAAATACATGGCAGCTCCAGTCTTCCAATACCCTAGATTACAAACCTCATCCTCATTTTTGACTCCTTTCTCTTCTTGTACCACATATCCAATCCATCAACAAACCCTGTTGGTTCTATCTACAAAATACGTCCAAAATCCAGCTACTTCTCACTGCTTCTACCAGCTACAGATGTCCCATGGAGGCCACCATCATCTCCTGCTGGGCTGCTGCAATAGCTCCCTAACTGGACTCCCTAATTCATCTCTCGCTCCCCAGTAAGTGCATTTTCCATACAACAATCAGAACCATTCTTTCAGAAAATGTTGGTCAGATCATGTCACTTTTGTTCTGAGAATCCTTCAAGCAGCTTCTCATGTCATGCATTTATAAAAGCCAAAATCCTCACCATAGTCCATGGGATCTGGCCCTATTCCCCTTCCCCACTCCAGCTCACTCTGCTTCAGTCAAATGGGTCTCCTTGCTGTTGGTTAAACATGCCAGGTATGCTCCCTGCCCAGGGCCTACATGCTTACTGTTTTTCTGCCTTGAATGTTCTTTCCTCAGATATTAGCATGACTTGTTCGCTTACTTCCTTTGGTGTCTGTCCAAAGATCACCTTACCAAAGAGTGTTTCCTGACAATTTTACACAAACCAGTACACCTGCCTTCACTCTTTATTCTTTTTATTCCATCATATATTTGTTTATTTTGATTTCTTTATTTCTCCACTGGAATGTAAACTCTGTAAGACTGGGTACTTCACTTTGCTCATTACCTAGAAAATGCTTGGCACATAAGAGTTCATTAAACATTTGCTGAATTGATAAATCTGTTAATTCTGTGCTTAAAAACCAGTGGCTCCTTAACATTTTTGCTAAATGAAATTCATGTTGAAACTTAAGCACCTGTGCAACTATATATAGTACTAAGTTTAATGCCAGGAACATTCAATCAGGTATAAGTGCCAACCCCATTGCTGTCACCTTGGCACCTGGCGGGAGGAATGCTGTGCAAAGGCTGAAAGGAGAGGTTTTTAGGATTTTCACTTCACAGCTTACGGTGTGTGCACTCTAATCATTTACCACCACCCTCTAAAAAGTCTTCTTGCAAAGCCGGTGGGCTCAGACCCAATCTTAAAGGCAGTGTGCTATTCTGAAATGCTTTTTCCACTCCCATCTCATTTGTTCTGTCCATTCCTTCCTTTGTTAGAATCTTTTCCTTTTTTTGTTTTTTTTTTTTTTGTTTTTTTGTTTTTTTTTTGAGACGGAGTCTTGCGCTGTCGCCCAGGCTGGAGTGCAGTGGCCGGATCTCAGCTCACTGCAAGCTCTGCCTCCCGGGTTCACGCCATTCTCCGGCCTCAGCCTCCC
>NW_022162164.1:0-7591 GCF_008728515.1 Papio anubis | reverse complement strand
AACAAAAAGAATGAGGTAGATCCCCAAGTACAGGTACAGAAAATATCTAAAATGTATTTCGTGGGGAGCGAGTCGGTAAGAACATGATATGATTCTATATTGGTAAAAACGAAACAAAATATTCAGAGGATCTGCTTTATATTTCTAGGCATTAGCATAAGCATAGGAAAAAAAGTGGGAGGAATTTATATCACACTAAGGACTTTCCCTTTCTTTCTAGGTTATATGTTTTCCCAATTGTAGGTCTTTTTCTCATGGGAGTTTGGTTTCAGTAAAAATCAGGAAACCTGCTAGACAAATCCTAAAAGAGCTGTAATCCTTCCAACTCTAATTTTTCACAACTAAGACATCATCCTTTTATAATCAGGAAAAATATAATGATGATGAAATTAAATATATGAGAAATAGCAAAAAACTACCCTTCCCTGTTTACTTCTTTGTTCTACAAGCATGTGCTGGGTATGCTCCTGAGTCCTAGGCACTGATGTCTCAGGCTGGGCATGCGGAGACGAATCCATATGGCACATGCTCTCAAGAAACTTCTGGAATGGGGGAAACAGATGGTAAGTTTGGGGGAGGATTGTCTCCTGGGCTCAGTTTTCCTCCGTGGGATAAGGTGGATGGGCTGCTGTGGCGGCCGTCTCAGAGAGGGCGGGGGCTCACTGTCAGGACCCAAGGGGCCCTCGGGTACGGGTAGAAGGCAGAGGTGGAGCAGTGTGGGGCAACGGATCAGGCTGGGGCTGGTGAGGGACTTAGGCTTTGCCCTGAGGGTGGCAGGGAGCAGTAGGAAGGTTTTCCTCAGCTAGTGGCATCCTTAGAGCAGCACTTTATTTCTGATTTTTGTTATTTTTTGTAGAGACGGTGTCTTGCTATGTTGCACAGGCTGGTCTCGAACTCCTGGTCTCCAACAAGTGGCCTCAGCTTTGCAATGTGCTGCAGCAGCATTTTAGCAGGAACATGATGGAAGCAGCTCGAAGGATGGGCTGGAGCGGAGAGCCATGTGCGGGGAGCCCTGCTGGGGGTCTGCAGCACAGCATGGGCAGTGGGTATAAAAATGGGACTGCCCCAAGACAGGGTGAGGAAATAGAACTGGCAGGGCTGGGTGAGCGATTTGACGCTGAGGGTGTGGGAAAGGGAGGGGTGGAGGACGACACCCTGGGCTTCTGGCCGGTGGCAACATTGTGCCTTCACAGTCTGAAAACGTACCCTCAGCGTTGCAGCCCTAGTAGGACTCAGTTGATGAACAACTTTCCAGGAATGTGGCTCTTGTGTAAAAGGGGCACCTCGGTAATCTGCACAGACACAGTTGCCTGGTGTGGAGTACAGCAGGCTGCCCAGCCACTGCCCAGGGCACTCAGAAGCCTGTCAAGGGCATAGTCCTTTGAGGCTGATGCTTACTGCTGATCGGAGCCCAGGACACCACCCCTTACTGTCAAGGTTATAGGGAGGTAGCAGAGAAAAGAAGTTCAGTGAGAGCGGTGCCTCTTTTCAAAACGGTGTGACAGTCCCTAGGTTCTCCGGCTCCTGTTTCTGGATTCAGTGTTGTTAGGGCCTCTCACCTTCACGTGGTTTGTGTGAACCAACCGTCAGGGCAGTTTAGGTACTACCGCGTGTTGGGTCCTCAGCAGGGTTCAAGCAGCCGGTGCCAGGCCTAGATCTTACAACTCCTGGCAGCATCTTCCCTCACCTTCTGCTTGCTGACAGCACTTAGCTGGGCAGAAATAGCCCTGCCACGCATGCCCACATCAACAACCTGGGGCTGTGCGCTCTCCTGATGCAAGGTCCTTTCTCCTAGTCATGACTACCACCACCTGCTGCCGAGGACTGAGTGCTGACTCGCCTGCTATGTTGGTCCGAGGGTTGGGGGCAATTCTGAGTGCAGAAGCCCTCCGGATGGGCAGTGCTAGAGGAGTTCCACAGAGCTGGTCTTAAAACCAGAGGCCTTTTGACTGAGCTCCGGGTGCCTGGAGGGACAGTGTCTGCTGTGTGCCTGGAGGGACAGTGTCTGCTGTGAACAGATGTCACGGAGGGAGCAGCGCAGTGTCACCAGCCTGGCTTCTCTCCCCAGGTCCCTTGGGCACGTCTTATCTTATCGTGCAGCTGGGCTGGGGGTGCTGCCAGGCTTCGTGGGAGTTGGCTGCGAGGGCCAAGGGTGTTTCTTCAGAGATATTTCCCAGGTTCTGGGCCTCGTTTGCACAGGAAAACCTTCTGAAAGAGCAAAGTGGCCAGTGGCAGGTATGGTATGTGACTTAACTAGTCAATTTTGAGCAAACAGAGGGCCCCCCCCGGCATTTTTTCCAGGTCACCCCCTTGCCCCTCCTGCTCTGCTCATCCTTCCAACTGTTCCTTTAGCCTGCAGGCCTGGAGCCCCAGCCACCAGGCTGTAGCCAAATGCATATCTTGTTTGCATTCTTGGTGAACTTTCCATTAATCGGTGACAGATGAAAAATGGGAACTTTGAAGTCGAATGGGGTCAAATCTGGCTTTTCTACCTGCTAGCTAGGTGACCTCGGACAAGTTAAGTTGTCTGAGCCATTGTGTCCCCAAGTGCAAAATGGGGTAAAAGATAGTTCCTACCTCGCTGGGTCGCTGGGACAACCGTAGGAAACGTTATTTAAAATAGTTCAGTGTCTGCTAGATAACACAAGGGAGTTATCATTGCTGGAGGGGTCCAGAGTGGACCTGTCATGGTACATTCTTGTGAATATCCAACAAAAAGGTGTTGAACAAAAGAAGAAAGATATTGGACACAGATTATGAAGAAACAGAATAACTAGCTTCTCTGGCCGGGCACAGTGGCTCACTCCTGTAATCCCAGCACTTTGGGAAGTCAAGGCGGGGGGATCACGTGAGGTCAGGAGTTCAAGACCAGCCTGGCCAACATGGTGAAACCCTGTCTCTACCGAAAATATAAAATTAACTGGGCGAGGTGGCGCATGCCTGCAATCCCAGCTACTTGGGAGGCTGAGGCAGGAGAATCGCTTGAACCCAGGAGGTGGAGGTTGCAGTGAGCCAAGATCATGCCATTGCACTCCAGCCTGGGCATCAAGAGCGAAACTCCATCTCAAAAAAGATAATAATAATATTCAACTATGGATTATTTGGTTAGTTGTAAGAACCAGAGCATACTAAGGAATGTAGTCCAAGTTCAAGCTCTGTTCAGGGATAAATACTGTCATTATAAAAAATAGTGAAAATAAGCAAACTGAAATTCGTCTCAGAAAAGTTATGAAAAGAACAATTAAACACACCTTAGGAAAATAGCAAAGAAGAACAAAATTAAGATAATTACAGAAATTTGTGAGTTACAAGGATATCAGTAGATTGAGTAAACAAAACTATGGAATGGATTTTTTTTTAAAGAAAAGTAAAATAAATCCTTTCCCTAAAAATGCAATCAAGAAAAAAAAAAAAGGGAAAAAAATGAATGGACAAAAGTAGAGTTGATACAGATGTTATAAATATAGTAGGAAAGAAGATATTTTTAATGGAAAAAAAATCCAGAAATCTATGTTAAATATAGGAACCATTCTCAATGTATTAGGTTTACTGCCATACTGACTTGGTGTAATGACTATATTGTTTATTTGGTAAAATATTAAGGCACAATTACTAAGAACTCTTAGGGGCAGAAAAGAATAAGAAGGCCAAGAATTTCCCTGAGATACGTCAACATTTACTACCCAGTCAACTTTGAAACAGATCTTAAAACCCAATGAGTGTTAAAGAAGCATCACAGGCAGGGCGCAGTGGCTCATGCCACTGTAAGCTTCATCACAGCTTCCCAGCACTGTGGGAAGCTGAGGTAGGAGGATCGCTTAAGCCCAGGAGTTTGAGACTAGCCTGGGCAATAGGGCAAAACCCTGTCTCAACAAAAAGTAAAATTGGCCAGGCGTGGTGGTGCACACCTGCAGTCCTAGCTACTCAAGAGGCTGAGGTGGGAGGAGCGCTTGAGCCCAGGAGGTTGAGGCTGCAGTGAACCGTGATTGTGCCACTGCCTCCAGCCTAGATGACAGAGTGAGACCCTGTCTCAAAAAGAAGGAGGAGGAGCAGAAGGAGGAGGAGGAAGAGGACGAGGAGGAGGAGGAAGAGGAAGTGGAAGCATAAGAGGAAGAAAGAAAAGAGGAGGAGGAAGAAGAAAGAAGAAGAAAGAAGAAGAAAGAAGAAGAAGAAGAAGAAGGAGGAGGAGGAGGAGGAGGAGGAGGAGGAGGAAGAAGAAGAAGAAAGAAGAAAGAAGAAAGAAGAAAGAAGAATCACAAACTTATCAGGGAAGGGGGCAAATTAGTTATCAAATAAATTTCAAATAGCTTAAATAAAAGTAAAAAAGAAACAATAGAGGGAAACTTCCTCAACTTCGTAAAGAATGTCTACAAAAAAACCTATAGCTAACATCACACTTAATGGTGAGAAACTAAGAGCTTTAACACTAAGACGGGGAACAAGGCAAGATCTCCCCTCTCACCACTTCCTTTCAACATCATACGGGAACTCCTAGCTCATGCAATAAGATGAGGAAAAAATGTATACAGATTGGGAAGAAAGAAACAAAATTGTCTTTGTTCACAGATGACAAGATCATCTATGTAGAAAATCTAAAATAATACAGAAAATCTAAAATAATAAAGAAAATCCCTGAAACTAATAAGCAATTATTACAAGGTTGCAGGATACAAGGTTAATATACAAAAGTCAATTGTTTTCCTATATATCATCAATGAATAAGTGGAATCTGAAATTAAAAACACAATGCCATTTACATTAGTGCTCAAAAAATCAACTACTCATGTACTCCATAAATAGGTACAGATGTTATATATCAATAAAAATGAACTACTTACATATAAATCTAACAAAATATTTACAAGATCTATATGAGGAAAACTACAAAACTCTGATGAAAGAAATCAAAGAACTGGGCTGGGTGCTGCGGTTCACAACTATAATTCCAACACTTTGGGAGGCCAAGGTAGGTGGATCACTTAAGTCCAGGAGTTCATGACCGCCCTGGGCAACATAGCAAGATCCTGTCTCAATTTAAAAAAAAATAAAATAAAAACAAAAAGAAGAAAAAGAAAGAAAGAAAACAATGGAATAAACAGAGAGATATTCCATGTTCATGAATAGAAAGACTCAATACTGTCAAGACATCACTTCTTCCTAACTTGATCTACAGATTCAGTGCAATCCCAATCAAAATCCCAGCACGTTATTTTGTAGGTATCAACAAACCAATTCTAAAGTTTACACGGAGAGGCAAAAGATGCAGAATAGTCAACTCAATATTAAAGGAAAAACATAAAGTCAGAGGACTGACACTCCCCAACTTCAAGACTTACTTAATACAAAGCTACAGTAATCAACACAGTGTGATATTATCAAAAGGGTAGACAAGTAGATCAATGGAGCAGAATATAGAGTCCAGAAATAGACCCACATAAATAGAGTCAACTGACCTTTGACAAAAGAGCAAAGATAACAAAATAGAGCAAAGATACTCTTTCCAACTAACTGTGCTGCAATAACTGGACATCCACACGCAAAAAGAAAAAAAAGAATCTGGACACAGACCTACACTCTTCACAAAAGTTACCTCAAAATGAATCATAGACCTACATGTAAAACACAAAGCTATAAAATTCCGAGACAGTAACAGGAGAAAATCTAGATGATATAACATAACATAGGATAGGATGACATAGGATTTCCATCCTAGGTTGTTACGTCATGACAATGACTTTTTATATACAACACTAAATGCACAATTCATGAAAGAAATAATTGATAAACTGGACTTTATTAAATCAAAAGCCTCCCCTCGGTAAAAGACAATGTCAAGAGAATCAGAAGATAAGCCACAGACTGGGAGAAAATATTTGCAAAAAATACTGGCCAGGCGTGGTGGCTCACACCTGTAATCCCAGCACTTTGGAAGGCCAAGGCAGGTGGATCACCCAAGGTTGGGAGTTCGAGAGCAGCCTTGGTCAACATGGAGAAACCCTGTCTCTACTAAAAATACAAAATTAGCCAGGCGAGGTGGTGCATACCTGTAATCCCAGCTACACGGGAGGCTGAGGCAGGAGAATCGCTTGAACCCGGGAGGCAGAGGTTGCGGTGAGCCGAGATTGTGCCACTGCACTCCAGCCTCGGGGACAAGAGCAAGACTCCGTCTCGGGAAAACAAAACAAAACAAAACTTCTGATAAAGGACAGTTATCTAAAATATGTAAATTCTTAAACTTTTAAAATTCAACAATCAGAATATGAACCTGATTTGAAAAAATGGGCCAAAGACCTCTTCACAGACACCTCATCAATGAAGACGTAAAATGGCAAGTAAGTATATAAAAAGATGTCCACATGATATGTCATCAGGAAAGTGCATATTAAAACAACAATTTGATGAGAATGGCCAAAATCCAGAACACCGACGATACCAAATGCTGACAAGGATGTGGAATGACATCCTTGTTCATTGCCGGTGGGAATGCGAAATGCTACAGCCACGTTGGAACACAGTTTGGCAATTTCTTTCAAAATTCAACATACTCTTCCATACGATCCAGCAACCACGCTCCTTGGGATTTTCCCAAATGAACTGAAAACTTATGTTCACACAAAAATCTGCACATGGATGTTTATGGAAGCTTTATACATAATTGCCAAAACTTGGAAGCCACCAAAATGAAAATACTCTGTAGAATAGCATGACGGTGGAAACATGCCGTTATGCGTTTGTCCAAAACTGTAGAATGCACAACATACCAGGAGTGAACTCTAACGTAAACTATAGATGTTGCGTGGTAATGATGTGCCGATGCAGCCACATTAGCTGCAACAAGTGGACCCCTCTGCTGGGGACATTGATAATGGGGGCGGTTGTGCATATGTAGGACAGGAGGCATATGGGGGTCTCTCTACCTTCCTCCTAATTTTGCTGTGAGTTTTGCTGTGAATCTAAAACTACTCTAAAAAAAATAAAGTTTAAAAAGAAAGAAACAAACAATAAAACCAAAGACAAGAGAGTGACTCAATGGAGAAATATTTTCCAAATATAAAAAAGTGGCAAGCTGGGTGCAGTAGCTCACACCTATAATCCCAGCACTTTGGGAGGTTGAAGCAGGGGCATCCCTGGAGGCCAGGAGTTGGAGACCGGCCTGGGGAACATGGCAAAATCCTATCTCTACCAAAAATACAAAACATTAGCCGGGCGTGATGGCGTGTGCCTGTAGTCCCAGCTATGGGAGGCTGAGGTGGGAGGATCACTTGAGCCCAGGAAGTCAAGGTTGCAGTGAACTGTTATTGTACCACTGCACTCCAGACTGGACGATGAGAGTGAGACCCCGTCTCAAAAAACAAAAAGGCAGAATTCACAGTGGAAAAGATTAATGAACATAAAAAAAAGTTAAACTTCTGTCACATGAAAAACTTTTTTTTTTTTTTTTTTTTTTTGAGACGGAGTCTTGCTCTGTCGCCCAGGCTGGAGTGCTGTGGCCGGATCTCAGCTCACTGCAAGCTCCGCCTCCCGGGTTCACGCCATTCTCCTGCCTCAGCCTCCCGAGTAGCTGGGACTACAGGCGCCTGCCACCTCGCCA
>NW_022162163.1:0-7593 GCF_008728515.1 Papio anubis | reverse complement strand
CTCCCACCTTGGCCTCCTAACGTCACGCTGGGTTTGTAGCTGTTCAGGGTGATGATATTACCTGTGCAAGTCCTGGCTACTTCATTATATCATCCTGGTCAACACTTCTCAAACTTTAATGCACACATGGATCTCCTGGAGATGTTGATCAAATGCGGATTCCGATGTATGAGGTTTAGAGCGCGGCCTCAGGTTCTAAATGTTTTCCAGGTTTCCAGGAGTTGGTGCTGCTTCTGTACCAGAAAAAGGGGTCTTGATCCAGGCCCCAAGAGAAGGTCTTTAAATCTCTTGCAGGAAGGAATTCAAGGACAGTCACAGAGTGCAGTGACAAGAAAGATTTTATTGAAAGCTGCTTTATTGCAGAGGAGGGCATCCTCAGAGAGCAAGCAGGAGAATACATCGTCCTTGTTTTAAGTTTTTCTTATATAGGGGTCTTGTCTATGTAAAGACTAAACTAGGCACGGTGGCTCATGCCTCTAATCCCAGCACTTTGGGAGGCAGAGGGGGTGGATCACCTAAGATCAGGAGTTCGAGACCGGCCTGGCTAACATGGCGAAACCCTGTCTCTACAAAAAATAAAAAAATAATAATAAAGAAAAATTAGCTGGGTGTGGTGGCATGTGCCTATAATCCTGGCTACTCGGGAGGCTGAGGCAGGAGAATTGCTTGAACCCAGGAGACGGAGGTTGCAGTGAGCCGAGATGGCGCCATTGCACTCCAGCCTGGGTGACACAGCAAGACTCCATATCAAAGAAAAAAAAAAGACTAACCTAAGCTGTACCTGCGTGCACGGAATGTGCGTGACTGGCAAGAAATGTGCCTTGGTAGTCCCAAGATGGAGCAGAACTGAAAATGGCGTTATTCTGGCTCTCCTAGGCTCCTGTTTCCCTAATGCTTCTGGTCCATGGATCACATCTCAGGAGTAAGGCTCTAGGATGTTGAGCAGCATCCTTGGCCTCCACTTTTAATTTTTTTTTTTTTTGAGACAAGTGTCTTGCTCTGTCGTCCAGGCTGGAGTGCAGTGGCGTGATCTCAGCTTACTGTAACCTCCATCTCCTGGGTTCAAGTGATTCTCATGCTTCAGCCTCCCCAGTAGGTAGGATTACAGGCATGCAGCCCCAAACCTGGCTAAGATTTTGTATTTTTAGTAGAGATAGGGTTTCACCATGTTACCCAGGCTGATCTCAAACTGCTAACCTCAGGTAATCCACCCACCTCGGCCTCCCAAAGTGCTGGGATTACAGGCGTGAGCCACCACATGCAGCCTATTTCTCCTTTATCTTAAAGTTATTTGATTTTTTAAAGTTATGTGTGTAAATAGTTTACTCATGGATTTTATTCCAGCAGGGTACAGAGGAAAAACAGAACATTTGTAATAAAAGGGGGACACTGGCATACCCAACCACGATGCACATGTATGTTCACCAAAGTCCACTAAAACAGGGATTGGCCAACTACAGGGGCTCAATTCAGTCTCCAGCCTGTTCCTTTATGGGCCAGAGCTAAGAATGGTTTTTGTTTTCAAAGGGTTGTAGGTCAGGTGCGGTGGCTCACGCCTGTAATCCCAGCACTTTGGGAGGCCAAGGCAGGTGGATCACAAGGTCAGGAGTTTGAGAGCAGCCTGGCCAACATGGTGAAACCCCGTCTCTACTAAAAATAGAAAAACTAGTCGAGCATGGTGGTGGGCACCTGTAATCTCAGCTACTTGGGAGGCTGAGGCAGAATTGCTTGAAACCAGAAGGTGGAGGTTGCAGTGAGCTGAAATCACACCATTGCACTCCAACCTGGGCAAAAGAGCGAAACTCTGTCTCAAAAAAAAAAAAAGGGTTAAAAAAAAAAATATATATATATATATATATGACAAAGATCTTATATTATTCCCTAAGTTTAAAATATTTCCTCACTGGGCCGGGCATGGTGGCTCACACCTGTAATCCCAGCACTTTGGGAGGCCAAGGTGGGTGGATCACCTGAGGTCAGGAGTTTGAGACCAGCCTGGCCAACATGGAGATACCTCATCTCTACTAAAAATGCAAAAATTAGCTGGGCATGGTGGCGCACCCCTGTTATTGCAGCTACTCAGGAGGCTGATGTGGGATAATTGCTTGAACCCGGGAGGTGGAGGCTGCAGTGAGCTGAGATCGTGCCACTGCACTCCAGCCTGGGTGACAGAATGAGACCCCGTCTCAAAATAAATAAAATAAAATAAATAAAATAAAATAAAATAATAAAATAAAATAAAATAAAAATTCCTCTCTGGCTTTTTGTAGAAAAAGTTTCACAACTCCATACAAGAATGTCCTTAGAGGCCGGGCGCGGTGGCTCAAGCCTGTAATCCCAGCACTTTGGGAGGCCGAGACGGGCGGATCACAAGGTCAGGAGATCGAGACCATCCTGGTTAACACGGTGAAACCCCGTCTCTACTAAAAAAAATACAAAAAACTAGCCGGGCGAGGTGGCAGGCGCCTGTAGTCCCAGCTACTCGGGAGGCTGAGCCAGGAGAATGGTGTAAACCCGGGAGGCGGAGCTTGCAGTGAGCTGAGATCCGGCCACTGCACTCCAGCCCGGGGGGCAAAGGGGGACTCCCTCCCCCAAAAAAAAAAAAAAAAAAAAAAAGAATGTCCTTAGAAACCCTATTGTAATAACCCTAAACTGGAAACTACAGAAACATCCATCCGTCCACCATTGAATGGATAAATAGATTGTGTTATGTTTGTACAATGGAATGCCATCTAGTAGGGGTTGACAAACTTTTTCTGTTAAGGACCAGATAGTAAATATTTTCAGTTTTCTGGGCCATGTGGTCTCTGCCGCAGCCATGGCTGGGCTTACACAGCTATAGACCATAGTGAATGAACAGGCATGGCTTTGTTCCAATAAAACTTTATTTACACAAACAGGCAACAGTCTAGAGCTGACCCCAGGTTGTAGGTTTCCAGCCTGTGCCATTCAGCAATGAGAATCAGCAATCAACATGGAACCTATGTTAAGTGGAGGAAGACAGACTCAAAGGAGTACAGACTGTACTGTTCCATTTATATAAAGTTCAAGAACAGGAAGAAGTAATCTACGGTGTTAGAAGTCAGAATAGTGGTGACCCTTGGGAGAAGAGGAGGGACAAGAGGGCTTGGGGATGTTCTGATTTTAAAATCTGGGTACTGGCTTGCTGGCTTCATGGGCTTGTTCACTGTGTGATAATTCGTTGAGCTGTACATTCACAATGTTCGCACCATTTTTGTGTGCATGTTATTCTAAATAAAGCCGGGCAAGGGTGTTGCCTGTGACAATCTGATACCTGGCACAGCAGCTGCGCAGCAGAAACCCCCAAATTCTCCCCGGAATTGGGATCTGACAGCTTCTCAGCCTCACAGCTGTTGGAGCTTCTCAGATCCACTGATTTAGTGAATTTGACGCGGCGGAAAAATTCTCAGCTTCTTACAAGAACCACGCCTCAATGACTGTCCTCTTTCTTAATCTCACAAACCAGGAAATGAGCAGAAAAAAAAAAAATAAATAAAACAATAAACCAGTTTAAATACCTCTGAGACACCAAGGGAAATGTCCTAAACGCCAGACAATAAAGTCCATGTTCTTTCCTCCCGGGAAAGCGTCGCTGATTCATCTCCTTCATTCTGTGCCTCATGCATGTCTGGTGAAGAGAGGCTTTCCCAGACCACCTGATCTAAGGGAGCACCCCCTCACCCCAGCATTTCCCGGCAGTCTTCTCTGCTTTCTGTTTTGCCTTCATGAGTGTAAGAAATTGAATTGTGTCTCCCCCTAAAAAAGAATTGTTGACATCCTAACCCCCAATACCTCAGAAAAGTGACCATATTTAGAAACAGGGTCATTGCAGATGTAATTAGTCAAGATGAGGTCATCCTGGAGCAGAGTGAACCTCTAAACCAATTTGACTGGTGTCCTTGTAAAAATAATGCCATGTGGGCCGGGTGCGGTGGCTCATGCCTGATATCCCACACTTTGGGAGGCCGAGGTGGGCAGATCACTTGAGGTCAGGAGTTCAACACCAGCCTGGTCAATACGGTGAAAGCCTGTCTCTACTAAAAATACAAAAATTAGCCAGGCATAGTGACGCACACCTGTGGTCCCATCTACTCAGGAGGCTGAGGCTAGGACAGAGGGCTGGGACAGATTCTCCCTCATGGTCTTCAGCAGGAACCAGCTTAGGCAACACTGCAAATTTCTGGCCTCTGGAATTGTGAGACAATAAATTTCTACCATTTAAGCCACACAGTTTGTGGTACTTGGTTACGGCTAATACAGATGGATAAAATTCACATATGTGGGACGGGGAGGATGGGCATTCAAGGTGAAGGGAACAGCCTGGGCAAAGGTAAGGAACCAGGACACCACTAGGCTTCCACAGAGAAGGATGCACGGTTTAGTGTCACAGGGTTGTGGTGTGCATTATTACAGGATGCTGCATCTCAAGGACACTTGACCTATGCCCACTGTCCCCTTCTCAGTTCCAGACATGTGTCTCTGACAGGGTCTGGCCAAGCAAACAAAAATCACCTTAGGTCTTTCAACAGGAGGTAATTTAATATAGGGGATTGATCACATAGAGGGTGGAAGGACTGAAGAGCTAAATGCTGCACAGGGAGGCTTTCTAGAGCGTCTGTAGGTAGACCACAGCTATCTATCTATATATCTTTTTAAATTTTTATTTTTGAGACAGAGTTTCACTCTTATCGCCCAGGCTGGAGTGCAGTGGCATTTTCTCAGCTCACTGCAACCTCCGCCTCCCGGGTTCAAGCAATTCTCCTGCTTCAGCCTCCCGAGTAGCTGCGATTACAGGTGCCTGCCACCACGCCTGGCTAATTTTTGTATTTTTAGTAGAGACAGAGTTTTGCCATGTTGGCCAGGCTGGTCTTGAACTCCTGACCTTAGATGATCTCCCCGCCTTGGCCTCCCAAAGTGCTGAGATTACAGGCATGAGCCACTGTGCCCAGCCTATCTATCTATATATCATCTATCATCTATCTATTATCTATCTATCTATCAATCATTTATTATCTATCTATCATCATCTATCTATTATCTATCTATCTATCTATCTATCTATCTACCTACCTACCTATCTATCTACCTTTTCAGAGACAAGGTCTCACTCTGCCACCCAGGCTGGAGTGCAGTGGCTCTATCACAGTCCACTGAAGCCTCAAACTCCTGGGCCCAAGCGATTCTCCCACTTCAGCCTCCTGAGTAGCTGGACTATAGGTGCATGTCACCACGCCTGGTTAATTTTAATTTTAATTTTTTTTTTTTTTGGTAGAGATGGGGGGGGGGGTCTTGCTCTGTTCCCCGGGCTGGTCTTGAACTTCCGGCCTCAAGCAATTCTCCTGCCTTGGCCTCCCAAAGTGCTGGGATTAGAGGCATGAGCCACCATGCAATCCATACAATCTGGATTTTACCAAGTCCTGGAGGTGGTTTTCAGCTTTGCTCAAGTTTAAGCAGCCCCAGCTTTGCTGCTTAAAGTGTGGTCCATGAACCAGCAGCATCAGCCTCGCCTGGAGCTTATTAAAAATACAGACCCTCGGCCCCACCCTGGACCTGCTGAATCAGAATCTTAAGATCCCTCACAACATTAACTGCGGGAGGGATGCTGCGTCCTTGATGCATGACATCAAGAGGTCTCTGATGTCAGCAGGTCCCACAACGGGTGATATTAACTTTGATCCCATGCTTAAGATGCTGTCTGCCCAGTTTCTCCTCTGTAAAGTTACTCTTTCTCACACAGAGCTCATTTGATGGCTTTTACCAAGGCACATTTTTAGAGCATATGAAACTGTGAGAATCCCTGGTCTAGAGAGTAATGACCGATGTTTGTAATAACAGCCCTGAGTCAAGGAAAGAGCTGATTAATTACGGCACCTGTGGGAGGTAATTTAGCTTAATGGGTAAGAGTACAGACTTGGAGGCACCAAATTAGGGAAGCAGGTAGCCAAAACGCAGAGGTTTTAAACTTCTACCTTCACTGTACTTCTATTTCCTTTTCTCAGCGTTCAGCTCCTTACTATGTTCTCTCGATTCCCTTGTTGCCTTGTTTTGGTGTATTTTTTTTTTTTTTTTTTGAGACAGGGTCTCTCTCTGTCACCCAGGCTGCAGTGCAATGGCACGATCGTGGTTCACTGCAACCTCCACCTCCTGGGTTCAAGCAATTCTCCTGTCTCAGTCTCCCAAACAGCTGGGATTACAGGCATGCGCCACCACACCTCCTAATTTTTGTATTTTTAGTAGAGATGGGGGTTTCACCATGTTGGCCAGGCTGGTCTCAAACTCCTGACCTCAGGTGATCCACCCTCCAGGGTCTTTCTCTGTTGCCCACGCTGCAGTGCAGTTTTGCAATCATAGCTCACTGCAGCCTTGAACTCCTGGGCTCAAGCGATCCTCCTGCCTCAGCCTCCAGAGTAGTTGGGACTACAGGCATGTGCTACCACACCCGGCTAACTTTTTGATTCGTGGTAGAGACAGGAGTCTCACTATGTTGCCCAGGCTGGCCTCGAACTCCTGACCTCAAATGATCCGCCCGCCTTAGCCACCCAAAGTGCTGGGATTACAGGCATGAGCCACCACGCCCCAGCCTTGTTCAGCATTTTTAAAAGCTTCATTGCCTGCTCAGCGCGGTGGCTCACACCTATAATCCCAGCACTTTTGGAGGCCGAGGGGGGCAGATCATGAGGTCAGGGATTTGAGACCAGCCTGACCAACATGGCGAAACCCCATCTCTACTAAAAATACAAAAATTAGCCAACTGGTGGCGGGCGCCTGTAGTCCCAGCTACTTGGGAGGTTGAGGCAGGACAATCGCTTGAACCCGGGAGGCGGAGGTTGCAGTGAACTGAGATGGCGCCACTGCATTCCAGCCTGGGTGACACAGCGAGACTCCGTCTAAAAAAAATAAAAAATAAATAAATAAAAGCTTCACCTCCTGCCATTATGTCAAATATTTTATTGTTTACTTGCTCATTGTCTCTTCCATGAGAAGCTGAGATCCAGGAGGACAGACACTCTGGCTTGTCCATGGAGGTATTCTCAGTTCGCAGCACTGTGCCTGGGACACAGTAGGTGCTTAAAAAATTGTGCTGAGTTTTTAAAAATGCGAGCACTGGAATCAGACTCACATGAGTTCAAATCCTAAGTCTGCCCCTTACTTATCTGTCCCTACGTCTGTTTCTGTGTTGGTGATATTGAGATAATGGTGCTGAAAGGGTTAAAGAAATATGCATGGAAGTTTTTGCTATACATGGCTTTTTAAACACTTTATTTTGAAGTAATTTCAGACTTAACAAAAAAAGTTGCAAAAATAATGCAAAGAATTCTCACCCTTCACCCAAACTTCTCCAAAGGTTAAAACTTTTCATAACCACAGTAAAATATTGTGAAATAAACATGGTAACATTTCTATGGACTAATCTACGAATGCTTTTCTTTCCTTCCTTCCTTCCTTCCTTCCTTCCTCCTTCCCTCCCTCCCTCCTTCCCTCCCTTCCTTCCTTCCTTCCTCCCTCCCTCTTCCATCTTCCCCTCCTTCCCTCCCTCCCTTCTTTCTCTTTCTCTTTTCTTTCTTTCTTTCT